>NC_133654.1:137141156-137368407 GCF_009905375.1 Apium graveolens
TTGTGTTAACTGTGGTCTTGGCCTAAACTTGCTAAATTCTTTATACACTTGCTTCTATGTTGCTATATTTGTTAGTGAGATTTTCAACAAAGATAATTTTCCACAGAAACAAAGATGGAGTTTGATTCACAGCCAATGTACTAAGTTGCTGGAACCCCCAAAACAGCGAATATGCTTTCACTTCTAGACAAAATCACACTCAAGCTAAATTAATCAGACAATCTTTTAAGCTTGGTGGTAGTGATGACAATGTACAAACCAAAACAAAAGACTTGCAAACAATACGTTGATTGTTTAGCACAGGTCAAGTATGGTCAGCTCATTCATGCATCTCTGTGGAAGTTTAAAATGGCACCTTCAGAATGAGGTTTTTTAATTAGTAGCCCGGAGTAAAGACTAATGACTTCCTCAGCTCTGAAGCTTGGATTGTGTATGATTAGGACATTGTGCCGGTATAGAAAATTTTAAAATAAGTAATTTGACTTAAAATTAATAAGTGACTTAAAAATTGATAAATAGATGAATACTTATAAGTTATGTAAGTGTTTGGTTAATTTTACTTATAAGTCAGATTTTTTTTTAAAATTAAATGACCTAAAATAAATAATTTTTAAATTTATTATCTTAGTTCATGACTTTTAAATTAACTTAATATTTAAAAATATATATTTAAAAACTAAAATTAATTAAAAGATGAAAAATCAAAATAAGTTAGAAAAAAACGTAATTACTAACATTTAACTTATCAGTAGTTTATAAGTTGTAAAGATAAGTACTTGCGGACATTTAAGCTATAAGTAACTTATAAGCCCGTACACAAATAGACCCATTGTTGGACTTGCTCCAAGTACATACTCACCTGACAAATACAAAAGAATTTTTAATATAAATGCAAGGGCTATTAAAAAATTAGAATTTTACCATTAAAAACTATATTATGTACCCACCAAACTCCCTACGTATTTATGGACATTTTTCACATCTATCTATACTCTTTATCAATAAGCGAAACCATGTATAATTTGGTGTTAAAATATCAAAGTATCAAATTTTGGTAGTTAGGTGATATAAGTTGACTTCTATTCATTATAAACTTTATTTTTAACACAAATCGACTTCCATTCGTTATAAATTATATTTTCTTTGCAAACTACTAAGTAAATTACTAACAAGAATTGACTTATATTCTCTGTAAATTTTATTTATTTATAAATTATTAAGAATTTATTAAGTTACGTTAAATTAAGTAAAATAACTTTATTTTCTATTAGTTAGTGTCAATCCTAGTGTCTCTTTACTTTAAATTGGATATATTATTTAAAAATAATTAAATAATAGCAAATGACTTTGGTAACAGTTATTAACTTTACACTGAAAAATTATTGATTTAACGATCGTATTGTTACTGTCCATCACAACATTTATTTACTTAAAATTAAAAAAATATATTTTAACAATAACAAATTTATGGGCTGTATTTAGATCATATTAAGTAATATAAATTAAGTTTAATAATATCTATTTACTTTTAATTTGTAAATTAATTTTTAATCGATAATTAAGTAATATTAAATAAACTATATTGAAAAGGCTAATTATATTTAGCAAAAAAAGAGAAAAGACTAATTATAAGATAATTATCAAATAATATTAATTATATTAAATTATCTAAAGAACAGATATTTGGTTTGCAAGATAGAGATACAATTCGTTTTAACAAAAATAAAACTAATATGTTAGATTTCTATATCAAGTAAAACAAAGCAAAACTAGAATTATAGTGAAAAATTTCATAACTGATTCGATTCTTTTTAACCAAATAATTTTTTTTGCAAGTACCAATTTAATACTTGATATTAAAATATTAATTTTAATTCGTGTTTCGCACATATTATTAATAATTTTCTATAAATATTAATTCGATATTTTTAGTCTCGGGCCCGTGTTTCGCACGGGTTATCAACTACTCCCTATGTCCCTAAATATTTTTTTTGTGTTGGACACGTTTACCAATACTCACTTTTGATTGTTCCTATCTTTAGTTTCGTATTAGTATTAAATAAAAAATTTCATTGTATTAAAGTACTCATAAATAACGACCAACAAAATCACTCATGACTATATTTGATCTTATTAGATCTAAAAGTAGTAGTCAATCGTTTATCATGAATAGTGTAAAAGTCAAAACATGAGATGTTTTTTAGGACGGAGGGAGTATCAACAATTAATAACCTTATTAATAAGCGAAACCTCCTTTCAAGTGGTACTTGGTTTCACTAATTTTTGGTACCACCACCTTTTGATTTCACTTTTCATGATCATGTTATAACCTCAATCTAATTGTATTATTATTATCCTTTTTAATTCCTATATGACACATAATTATATATATATATATTATTTTACCCATTTTCTTTATTAATAATTTTTTAAGTATACTTTGTTTTCACTTATTTTTGGTTCCTATCACCTTTATTTTTTGTTTTTATTATTCATGTTTAACTTCTAGGTGTAATATTTTTATCAGTTTTTATTCTATATGACTTATAATTCTATATATATTATGTTTACCCGTTTTTCTTTATTAATAAACGAAACATATTCACTTAGTTTTTAGTTCCACCACTTTTTGGTTTCACCTTTTATAACTCCAAGTTATTATTTTATTCCCCTTTTATTCTTATATGACTTATAATTGTATATGTATTATTTTTACTAATTTTTAAATTTTTATAAGCTATAATTTTTTATTATTTTTATAGGTTTGAATCCTATTTTTAAATTATATTTTAAAGTAAATAAATTCATAAATTGGCTCAACTAAATAGGTTCCGAGAAATATGAACCACGACCAAGTAAATAGGCCATGTGTTTAAATTGAAATTTTATTTAGAATTTTTAGTTGTTGGTAGAATTTCCATTTTAAATAAAATGGTATGAATATTATAAAAAGATTGTATTTTGGTTTCACCACTAGAAAATAATAAAATTGTTCAAACCGTAATATGATTACAATTCCATTTTCGTAGAACTCCAAATTATTTCTTGATAGGGTACTTGGTTTCATCATGTTAAAAATAACCATTTTTTGGTGCAAATGGCTGAAAATACCTATTCTGAAAGTGGATGGCTGAAAATACCGTTTGAATACGCATTTGCCATTTGGGTATCCTCTTTTATACTAGATATGCATTTGTCAAATGAGTATCCAATTTAATTTTTTTTATTTTTTTAAGATACGCATTTGGCAAATGCGTATCTTAATGGTTTTACCCAGACTACAAATGCGTATCTTTAGTAATTTTCTTAAATACCCAATTCTCAAATGCGCATTACACTTACCCAAGTACAAAATGCGTAACCAAAACGGTATTTTCAGCCATGTGTTTTGAAATGGGTCTTTTCAGCCATTGCATCCAAAAATTGGTTATTTTAAACATCACCCTATTTGGGTTTCACCCATATAGTTCTCTTTCATATAGAGTTTTATGTTATTTTTTAACAAAATATAGATTGGAATCATATTATAATTACAATATTTCTATTTTTCAGTAGAATTCTTTTTTATTTTTTATTAAATATTAAAATGGAATCCTTAAACAATGTTATTATTAATTAATAAGGAAATCATCTTTTAAGGGATACTTTGGTTTCACCTTTTTCGGTTTTACGAACTTTTAGGTTGTCGCCATTTTTTAAATCTTGCTATAGCTTTAAATATACCATTTTTATTCTTTTGTATTTCATATATGACTTATAATTCTATATGTAATACTTTACCCGTTTTTTGATTCTTATATACCACATATTTATATTGTTTTTATATAACCCAAAATCGTATATACATTGTAGTTTCTTGATTCATACCTACATAATGCTATTTTAGCACCAATTGCAAATTTATACATATATAATGAATATTTTATCAGAAAAAATTATGCAATCACAAACTATATAAAAACACAAATTTAGCTAACAATGAGAAATTTAATATGCAATTACTTAGTGCTATTGATTTAATTTTTTGTTAAATTATTCATCAATCGTGTCGCGACTAAAGTTTTGATGTAAAATATTAGTTATGTCTTTTTGAACAATATATACATAATAACGTTGAGTTTATTGTTATAATAAGATTTGAATTAATGAAAGTTACATATAATTTAAAAATGAAAATTGCAATAATCGTACAATTTTATTTATTATATATTTTAGTAAAAAAAATTAAAATAAATTTCTATAATCATTATTAAATATTGATATTTTGATTCCGTGCTTCGCAAGGGTTATCTACTAGTCTATACTAATAATCGAAACCATGTTTAGGTCCCAAATCTTGGTACTTACTAAAAAATTATACAACTACTTTTAAAATTTTATGTAATAAAATCTCAACCGACAAAAATTAACTTCTACTCTCTGTAAATTTTATTTTCCTTCAATTTTATTTGTTACTGAACATCAAGCGTCGGTTCACTTTAAAATAAATCGTATTAGTAAGTTAAAATGTCAGATTTGTATAATTAAAATAATTAGGTGCATAATTAACTAGACTATACGGTGAAATTTAGAGTAACACTTAATTTTGATTTTTTTAACTACATATTTTAACAACATTTTATCTTTTATATTTAGATCTGTATTTTGAACGAATTATGAGTTTCAGTTTTATGGAAATAATAACATGATATTATTATTTTAAATTTTGGACCCGTGCTTCGCATGGGTTACCAACTAGTTATTAAATTATAATAACAATGGTCCAATGAATAAAGGATGTAGCCTCTATTCTAAAATCATCGATTATATCGTTAATCGCTCGATTAATCATTCCAATATCCTCTGCTGATTTGATTTTATAATCCGATTAATTACTGCACTAGTTCACAATATATGTTACCATCATTGGGATCATGAATAATCGATAGGCGATTGTGTTGCAATATATCGTACTGGAGATAAACAATGGATATTGTGTAATAATAATTTTGTCCCTCAGAGAACCTATTGATTTAAGAGTAATTACAGAGGATGGTCAGATGTTTAACAAATGTGGAAGCATTTACGCTCAAAGTTGCAGACCTTGTGGAAGTCACCGGTCCTTTTGCTCTTTAAAAATCAAGAATCCTCGGAGACAAGGTGCCATTGACAATGTGCTCCTCGCCTACAGCGTTCTGTAAAAAATCCTGTTAAACTTTCATGGAGAGGTACAAAAAGCGGCTTAAAAGAGTACTAACAGTTCATCTCCCTGGTTGGAGGTCATATCTATTCTTATCATAGTTGTTGTTAGAGGTGGCCAGTAGTGCGGGCCGGACCGGGCTCGGAGCGGGTTGGACCCAAAAACAACGAACACTGTACTCGGTTCGGCTATTTTAGCGAGTTGGGGCGGGTTTTGAACTGGCCCGACCGGTTTTCGTACGAGCCGGTCTCGAACGAACAGTTAAACCCGCACATGTGGCCGGCTCTAGTTGCTGTTACATCTTCATTGGCCAATGTAATGTAATATATCTTAGAGTTAATTGCACTTTACAACCCCATCTTTCAATTAAAATCAAAATATTATATCTATTTGTAAAATACAGTTTGTAACCCTTACTTTCAATATTAACTTCAACATGCATCCCTTCCGGTTATAAAATTGAAATTGAGATGTTAATAGAGTAATTGGCAGTTTGTACCCTACTATTATTTTCATTTTTTCGATTTGGGCCTATATTATTTTTGCTGTCAGTTTGCACCCCGAACAATTATTTTCGCTTCTTTTTGCACCCCACGGTCGCTTTTCCATCCAACTGTGACGTAAAAGTTAACGGGAGAAGGGGTAAATATGGAAAAACACTTTTGAACGGCTCTTTTGCAATGTGTATGTCCTGTATATATATATGCAGCCCCTTTCCATTATGTACTATCTGTGTTCTTCTTCTTCTCTCAACAAATCAGGCCTAAACTCTTTACTCTCAACAAATCAGCCATAAGAAATGACTACAAGATGTTATTGTCTAAAATTTGCAGCACAACAGACGGCTTGGACAACGGCAAATGCGGGTCGACGTTTCTTGGCATGTCCGGATCGCAGGTGCAATTTTTTCCGATGGGTAGATGGCCCTTTGTGTCACCGTGCTCAAGTTATCATTCCGGGACTTATTCGAAGAATTAATAATCTCGAAGAAGAAATCAAGAATTTCGAAGTGATGAATGAAAATGTTGTGGAGATTGGAGGAAAGGGGAAATGGTGTAGCAAAACCATGACTTTTCTAATATTTGTGTATTTTCATTTATTTGTGTTCTGATAAGGAGTAAATATTGGTGTAGCAAAACCATGGATATGTATTTTCATTTATTTGTGTTTAGATAAGGAGTAAATATATTTGTCATGACAGATGTTTGTAATGAAACTATTCTTAAGTCTCAAGTTTTTAGCTGTTTTTTGTATGTTGTGGAAATTGTATGTTAGGATGTAACTGAATTGTACAATGCAATAAAAAGGAAAGCAAACTTGAAACCGTTAGTATTAACTTCAAACCAACCGAATCCAATAATATTTAAAACATTGCACCAAACTGCAGCCACATAAAACTATAAATGGACCTAGAGTAAATGTTTGGTTTTAACAAAAGACCACAAAAGTAGGTGCATATGTTCATTTAACATTGGTTCTTCACTTCTTTTGCTTTCCCAAATTTTTCTCCTTATGAAGCCTTGTTGCTTCCAAATTCCTCAAAGATGTGAACTTTCGACCTTCGACTGGCGGCACACCCAAATTCTTCTTCTTCCCAGTACTTGGGCCTGGTGCCCTGAAGGGCTTGATAATTCCTCCATGACTGGATGCATCTATATTGGTCCTAGCCTTCTTTGGTGTGTTTTGCACCTCCTTCCTTGGCTCCAGATCTGACTCCTTCCTCACTTCCTTCCTTCCCTTTACAGCTGGGTCCTTCATTGCCTCATTTTTTGGGTTCTTCTTTGCCTCCACTGTTGGCTTCTTCTTTTCCTTCTTCTTTGGCTCCACAGAAGGCTGTAATATAATTAAATGAGTTGTTAACTTCAGATGTGTTTAGACATGAATTGAGTTGTAATTGATTACCTTTTTGCAGGTTCTTTTATTGTGGCCATGGCCCTGGCAATTGCCGCATCTTGATGCAACTTTTGAGGTACTTTCTTCCACACCTTCTTCTTTATTCTTTCTCTCCTCATCAAATTTCTGGCAATGAAATAGCTCCAATTAGTCCCAAAATCAGACCATTTACATAAATAAACCAAAAGCACAGTGATATATACCTTAGCTTCACATGTTCTTGTGTTGTGCCCCAAAGCCTTACACCAAGCACACTGATTTGTTGTGCCACTCCTTTTTAACATTGTTGGGTCATTTTCTCTTGTCTCAACAACATCAGTGGCTGTGTTTCTCTTTTTTTTAGGTCGACCAGGTGCCACTCTCAGTTTTGGAGGAAAGATGGGAGTTTCATTTGTCTCCTCCCAAAACTCCTCTCCATTTAGTGGTTCAAGTACATGGCTATAGACCCTTAGGTACCAATCTTTGTTGTGACACTCATGCATGTATTCTAAAGGGCTTTGTTTTTGAAAAAATATACAAGCACAAGCGTGGAAGCACGGTATACCTGTTAGTTGCCACTTTCTACATGCACAAATATGGTGCTTCAAGTCAACAACAACTTGGTGGCCACCTTCTGACATAGTAACTAGGTATTTGTAACCACCATTCCACACAGGACTTGCTGTTCCAGCCATTTCCATTGCTCTATTTCAAAATAATATTTAGCAAGTAAGTCAATCTGTTTTATACCGAAAAAAATAAGTACATATCATTAGTACATACTTGTGCAGTTTCTTAAGAGGCTTAGTACAAAATTTAGTCCTCCTTTGCTCCATCTTCTGTTTCCTTCTACTAATCCTCTCCATGCATGTATTATGGATTTTGGTGAACATAGTGACAATGGCCATATCCCTGAATCTGTTAATGGCATTATTGAATACTTCACAGTTATTATTAACAAAAATGTCTGATTTAGAGATATCTCTAAATCCAGACCTACTCCACTGAGACCTTGGCTTAGATGCCAACCAATCATGGGCCCTGGGTGCAATCTGATAATAATATGAAAACACATTAAGAAAAACAGTCTACAAACAGTCTAAAACTAGACTAAATATCAGTCTAATAATGCACAAGAGAAAGAAACATATATACCTTTTTCAATTCTGCCATATTTTTTTGGAAGAAATAGTCTGTAGTTGATCTAGCAGCTAGCCATAGAAGTTTCCTCACTCCAATTCCCTTGTGCTCTTTCCAAAGATTTCTGTAGAGGTGCATCACACAAAACCTATGTTCAGCCATAGGTACTTGCTTCTCCAATGCATTGACCAAACCTTTTTGTCTATCACAGATGAAGGTGTAAGTTCCTTCATGCTCCATATGCAAGTCAGCTTTCAGAAGGCCAATAAACCAATCCCAAGAATCATTGTTCTCTGCCTCTACTTGTGCCCAAGCAATTGGGTACATCCCATCATTAGGATCAGTCCCAATTGCTGTCAACAAAATCCCACCTAATGGTCCCCTAAGGTGGCACCCATCCAGACCTATAACAGGTCTGCAGCCATCTAAGAACCCCTCCTTTAATGGACCTAAGCAAATGTACATCCTTTTAAATCTCATGTTTCCATCTTCCTCTTGCTCAGACATGATTTTGACAGTGGAGGTAGGCATTTGTTTCTTAATCTCATTCCCAAATGCAAAGACCTTAGCATATTCAGCCTCATGCTTACCTGTGATGTTATCTCTAGCCTTTTTCAGTGCCCTATATATCATTGACAAAGAAATTTTACACTTTACATCATTCACAACCCTAGCATGAAAAGCAACTGTTGCCCAGGTTGGGTTCAGTCTTAATTCATCCTCATATGTCTCTGTAATCCATGTAGAAGTTATACACTTCTGTTCCCATATGGGATTACAAGAGTGTGTCTTGCATAATGTCTTTATCTGAAAGGTGTCTGTCCTTCTATGCTTTATACCATAACATTTCCATTCACATCCAGGTGAGCACATCCATTTCACCTTATCAGTATGATTCTTCTTAAGACTAATGGCCCTCTGATTCTTGATTGCATACTTTCTAACTGCTGCTCTAAACACCTTAGCACTTGTAAACAACATACCAAGCTCAAACTTAGGGTCATCCATATCAGTGAACTCATTAAACTCAGGGAATTGTGTGTCAACCTCATCACAGGAGTCAACAGCCATCCTCTCATCAGTACTGTCAAAACCACCCTCAGAACTTTCTTCATCAACAACTTTTGGTTCTTCACATTCAACTCTATCACCCTCAACTTCATTCAAACCTTCATCATCACCTATATCTGCACTGGTTCTCACTTGTTCTTCTCTGTCCCCTTCATATGCATCATCCCTAACTGCTTCTTTTCCTTTTTTACTTGACTGTGCTTGTCCTTTTTTAGTTTTCTTCTTTGGCTGACTACTCTGACTTACAGGTGGACCATCATCTTCATCAAGCACTACAGGAGTATCAACAGTATTCTTGAACAAGCCATGTTAGGAAACAATGCACCATATTTGAAAATGCACCATCAAGCAGAATTTATGAAAATGCAATAATTAAAAATTGATAAGGAGAGTTAGATATTACCCTTAGCATTGAGTATCTTCCTTTTTTCCTGGTTCTGAAAGGAGGATTGGGAGGTGGTATTCTCTTCTTCTTCTTTTTAGGACTAATTTCAACCTCACTCTCACTGGAATCCATATTTGAACTATCTCCATTAAAACTCACATCATCTTTCTCTTCATCCCCCTCACAGTCATCTTTCCCCACTTCTTCCTGTTTTCCTTTTGCTTGACACTCTTCAATCATACTCTCAACTCTTTGTATTCTCTCATCAGTGTTAAATTGAGTGAAATCAAAGTCAAGCAAGTCACTATAACTATCTTTGGCAGTGGTATAAACTTGAAGGCACTTAGTGTAAACTAACATATCCAACATGGTCCCAACATCATCATCAAAATCTAATGGATTTATAGTATCAACACATAACTCTCTCTCAGGAAGGGAAAACCACAGATCATATGAACCCTCTCCTATGCCTATTTCCTTACACATTGAGTCCAAATCAACCATTCTAAAATTTCTAAGAGAGCACATATCAAAAAATTTGCATTCCCCGTCAATGTACGCAGTAAAATCTTGACTAAACTCTCCCCCATATAACAGTTTAATGGAGAAATTAAGTGAATAATCTGAAACAAAACCAATTTTGTATACATGTAAACAATAATATCACAACATAAACACATTGTCACAGTTAAAAAAGACCACGAATTGGACAAAAAAACCCTAAAAACTCAGATGACAAAGTAACCCCACTTGTATAACTGATAACTGAAATTGCTAGATGACAAAGTATTTAGGGACCACAAATTGTTCAATAAACAATAGAAACCCTAAAAATCATGCATGCAAACATAGTGGGTTTAATCGATACCATACAAACACTATAACCAGACTTGTAATAGAAATTTACCCCCATATTCTGGTATTTCAGCATCATCTTCCATTATTGGTGCTTCAATCACCGGGATTTCAACTCCTTTGTCCAACACTTGTAGCCAATAATCCTCTGGAACTTCATTCCAACTTATTGTTCTCAAGTTATCATCACTTACTACTCGCATACGGCCTCTCATTTTCTCACAGTTGTCTAGGGTTCACAAATTAGGGGTTTCAATTAGGGGTTCACAAATTAACGGAAATGAGAGAGTGGTTAGGTTTAATTCATGTGGAGTTTGGTTTCCTATTTTTGTTTGTTTTACTCTGTTTTTTTGTTTTTAATTAGTAATTGACTAAAATGCCCCCATTCCCGTTAACGTTAACGGCACAGTTGGATGGAAAAGCGCCCATGGGGTGCAAAAAGAAGCGAAAATAATTGTTCGGGGTGCAAACTGACAGAAAAAATAATATAGGCCCAAATCGAAAAAATGAAAATAATAGTAGGGTACAAACTGCCAATTACTCTAATTTATATTGTCATTGGTCATCAACTCATCGCAACCATCTAGAAACTGGAAACAGAATTTGTTTATCACCTAACAATTGGAAGGATAGTGTTGCGCATGAGACACGGATACCTTAAAGTATATACCTTTCATAAGATAAGAGATATATGTCAGTGATATTACTGGAAAAGAATGACATAATGTCATTAATCAATAAAATTACTAGCTTTTCTACTGAGTTATAATAATTTTTTCAGGAGTTCACTATTTTTTTTACACTAATTACACTTGTAACTTATAACTGCATTTCAACATGAATTTTTCAATCTTATTTTAATGGTTTAAGCCCCAAACTTGTATATGGAAAAAAGGACTATAGAAAAATTCTTTAATAAATATATTTTTTTAAAACAACTTTAACAACCCGAAAAAAAACTCAAAATAATATTATTTATATCTACACTCCATAAAATTCAATAAAATTTTACAACTAAGCTCTACAATCCACAACTTACCATTCTTGAAATAAAATACAACAAAATTATAACCACCCCAACAAACTCTAACAAAAATTTAAGAAAATGCCAAATTACTCAAATTTCCACAACTCGCACTTTTCCCATAAGTAACCTACCTAAGTAACAATACATATCGGAGAAAAATAAAGAGAACAAGGGACCGACAGTAAGCGAAACGCTCATATACGGATATAAAACAACGTAATACTGAACAATTCTTAAAAAACGAGAGTAAAAACACAATTGAATATTTAAATGAAGATCAATAGAAATAATGAATGAGATAATTAAAAAATGGACACTTACAGCAGTAAGATGAGTTTGTTTAAAAATAATTACTTTGATTAAAATAATTATTTTTAAACAAATTAATCTTACCACGTACGCATAATATAATCACAAATAATATAATCGAAAGTATGAACGATTAACTGTACTCATACTATTTCACGTATTCTTACATATATTTTCACAGTTACAAAATAATATAAAAAATAACATACATACGAACATGGAACAATCTTACACTTACATGATATCCTACATTTTCGTTAATCCAGAAATCATCAAAATTAAAGCAGTTTGCACATCACAAAGAAAAAGCTACCCAATATCTTACAAGGGCTTGCACGACAATAAGCACATGCGACCCAAAAGGCCAAATCATAAACATACTAGTCATGACTATACGTGTCCCACAATTTCGGCGACACGTCCATACAATTTAATTACATCACATAAGAGGTGTCAAGCACGAGATTATCCACTCACGACGGATGTCATACAAACTCCCAAATCATATAAATATTATAAATAACTCAAAATAAATACAGAAAGATCACACACCCAATTATCTTACATATCCAAAATCACATATAAATATATCAAAATAACCTCAAAACACGATAGCCAATATCACGAAACTAAACAACATAACAAACAACTAATTACTGATAAACTCAAATCTGATCAGTTCCAAATAATGTCAAATTACTACATAAAAATAAATTCAAATGAAAAAGTACAAAACACCAAAGTCGTAGGAAATTCCGATACCGTTCCAGAATGGTAAGTTTCGTTAAAAACGGACAGGTAATGAATTCAGAAAACAAAGATTCATGGACTGAAGAACGGCATTAGCCTCTGATTACAACAGTATTTTGATGTTTAAGACATCGAAATCATAGAATTTAGCAATAAAATATAAAAGCAAAATGCATAGATCGAAATGATTATTCCATATTGGTATTACTCATAATATTTGAACCAATTTTCAATTTACTATGAATTTACAAAGTTAGGCCACACAAATAGAAATTTAACAAACAGATTTTGACCTATTTACGAGTAGAATTAAGACAAATACAAAGCACGAAAGTTGTAGATAATTAAAATATATTTCCAAGGAGTCCAAAGTTAAAGTATTCAGGAAAAATAACGAATCAGATACAAATTTTACAAGAAATCAGAATTGTTTGAAATCATGCATACAAAATTTGAATAATAATACGAATATGAAGTGGAAGAGAAAGATATCCGTATCTCGAAAGCTTAACCAAAGAAATCAGAAACCCCAACAACAAGAACCCTAATCTCTTAAACTCCAAATTCACAATCTCCGATTAGGCTTTGTTAATTATCTATTTCTCATTTTCTTCTCTCTTTTCTTTTTCTATCTTTTTCGCTGTCTCACCATTCTCATATCTCTTTCTCTCATGTCCTCCCTCTTTTTATAAAAGTAACATAAGCCATTTTTTTTTAAAATGCTAACTCTTTTTTATTTTCTCTTTTTTCTGAGTCCTCACTCTTTTTTTTATTAAATTAATTTTCTTAAAATAATATCCTCATCACAAAATAGAAATAAATTTACACAACTTATTTTAATTATAAGTCAACAATATTATCGAATAATAAAGACCAAATAATCAAATAAAAATAATCATAAAAATATTGGGATGTTACAACAACTCTAGTTGAATCTATTAATAAAGTGTCAACTAATATCTGGTATCAATTGTAAATTTATAATATACAGATTCTTTGAATAAAGCGCATGATAATAATCTTTTAAAATTGATACTAAATTAGTTTAAACTCTAATTGATATTAGATAACTCAAAATTTTAGATTTAAATTTGAGGTTGGTAGTTTTAATAGATGACAAAATAAGATTTCGTTAAAAACAAAAATGTTTCAGAACTTTAAAATCAAAATTTTGTTGCCAATTGCTATATAAAAAATTTACACTTAGGTACCTTTAACTTATTAAACCCAAAAAAACCTACATATTTTATTGTACGTATTATTTCACTACAAATTAGTTTAGAAGGCAGTTACATCTCTTAACCTACATATTTTATACTCTTTTCATAAGCTTTTCTTGTATCAAATTAAAAGATAATTATTTTAGAGTAATGAGTATTTGTTTACTTTACATTATTTACCATTATACCTAAAGATGTTTCTTATACACTTTTAAATCTATAAAAGAGATAAAAACTTATGAAATATGGATGATTTTATTTATACTATGGGTATCATTTTAATTTATAAAATTATATTTTGAATAGAAAACAATATGGGTTCGTGTGTGTAAGTATTTTTGTGTCAAGTGCGTGTAAGTATTTTATTAAATTATATTATATATTATGATTTTATTTTATAATTTGAAAGAAACTTTTACTTAATTAAAATAACTATAAAATTTTGTTTTGACATGTCAAAAGAGAGAAGTCAACAGAGTGATAGGGGATAAAAATAATCCGGATTGTGTAATAAATAATCGCATTAATTAGGCCTGATTTGGTCCAAAAATGAAATCCGGTTATTAAGGCCCAACAGTTAATATGTCATTAATTAGGCTCAAGAGGCCCGTAGATCAAGGATTTATTTTTAAATTTGTAGGTCATGTATCATCCCAAATTATGGTTGAGCAAACAAGTTCAAGTCAGAATCAAATTCTCAAAAGAGTAGTCCTCAACCCACACAATCTCTATAAGGAAGCAGATTCCAACATTCTAAGACTCCAAAGTCTATTCTAAATCTAAGATTTTTCCACCAAGTCTCCTAACCCTAATCTAATTCAAAGTATCCCATGCCTATATAAGGGGCCTCACCTCACAATTCAGAATTACGTTTTTTGACTTGATCCTTAGCATACAACAAGGTATGTAGGCATCTTATGAACGCATATTAAGTCATGAAACACGAGAGTAGTCAAATAGAGTATTTGAGCTCATGAACCCTAGCATTAAATAAACCCTAGTTTTTTTTACCCATAAAATTTGGCGCCGTCTATGGCAAACAACAACAATCATGGTACTCACACGGAGCAAAAACAATATTCCTGAAGGAACACCGATTGGGACTACCCCGACAATCTCATCCGCCATTGAGATTCCCCATCACCGAACCTACTCCCAAGGGATAACCGATCTTTTAATTCCCCAATCTGAACCTCAGCCACCCCCAGCTTTTGGGGAGAATCCTCAAAACTCGAATCTGAATGCTCCCTTAGGGACACAATCTGCGGGTTTCGCGATGTCAACTATAGTACATCACACGCCAATAAACCCCACCTATGGGATGCCAATATATTTTGAGACTGGAGAAAGTAGGCTTCCCCTACCACCGCAGCCCTAAAACAATTCTAATTATATTAGAACTCTGAAATTGACCAATAATGAAAGAGATGTATCTGGACCCTATACAACAGAGGAAAATAGAGGGTCGACTGATGAGGATGTCCAACACAAGAGGAGATGAAGAAATAAAGAGCCCGTTGGAGGAAGGCGCCTCGAGCCCTCTAGAGGCAGGCATCCTGAATCTTAAGAAGTTCTGGGAGTAGCATCCCATATTTTCAAAGAAAGGATACGGGCTCATGAAGCAGTAATCCTAAGGCTGAAGAGGGATGTGGAAAAAAGTTAGGCTAGACAGCCAACAAGGGCTAACTGAGCTAGAGGAACTAAGGGAACTTCTCAAGTCATCGACTTGGAGGAAACTCATAGGAGAAAATCAATGGATATCCCTCGAGTAAACCCGTTTGAGTTGTTCCCCCATGGAGACCCGGATGATCCGACCCCGCCTTTTATGGCAGAAATCATGAACACCCATATCACGAGGAAGTTCAAGATGCCAACTATAAAGGCTTAAGATGGAATGGGGAATCCAGCGAATCATGTTAGAACTTTCTCTAATACACTGCTACTGCAATCCGTGAATAATGCGATCAAATGTTGAGCTTTCCCTCAAACCTTACAGGCATGGCCCAAAGGTGGTATAGTCGCTTATCCCTGAATTCGATTGGATCCTTCAAGGATCTAAGTCACGCTTTCATCAAACAGTTCATTAGTGGGAAGGTGCGTGAAAAAAGCTCAGATTCCCTCATGAGTATTGTGCAAGGAGCGAAGGAATTTCTTAGGGATTATTTTAAATTGTTTCAAAAAGGAGGCTTTGAAATTACCAGATCTTGATGACAATGTAGCTATGATAGCGTTGCAACAAGGAACCACGGATGAGTTTTTTAAGATGTCATTGGCCAAGAGGCCACCAGAAAATATGTTACAGCTTCAAAGTAGAGCAGGAAAGTATATCCAAGTTGAAGAAAGTATGAAGAGGACAGTGGTGAGCAACGAGGCTGTTGGAGACAAGAAGAAGAAAACAGACCAAGAATACAATGCAAATGACAAGTATTTTAGGGTTAGCAAAGATGCAGATTCATCGCCTAAGAAAGGGGGAAATGGAAAGAAATTTACTGAGTATGTTAAACTGAATGCTCCTAGGAATCAAATCTTGATGAAAATCGAGAGGGGCGGAGATAATGGAGCGTTGGTAGACATCTTACTCTATGATACATTTATAAGGATGGAATTCAGCAGTTCTCAATTAACCCCGAATGGTATGCCGATATACGGATTTGCTGGAGTCATATGTCTCGTTGAAGGGATAATTAAGCTACCTATTGTGCAAGACATGCTTATATAATAACAAGACTAAGTCACATTAACAACCCTAATATTTAGTTGTGTGATAATCAACTTTGTATTTTATATTGTATTACTTGAGTCTGTAAAATGGTTAGAAGATTAGACTGGAGTATTTTTCTGTAAACAGATTCAAGCTAGGGAATAAACTCTGAAAGAAGATCAAGCCATGATCATGTCTCAGGGAAAATTGAAGAAGCTTGGAGTAGAATAAATTATTTTACGAAAAATGTTCTAAGTCAAGATATCGACAAGTCACAGATCAAGAAATATAGAGAAGTCATTCGAGAAGTTCGGAATGACTTATCGAGAAGTCCAAAATGGCTTATAGAGAAGTCTCAGAGATATCGACAAGTCAAATGAAGATGTGAAGATTAGAGATATCGACAAGTCAAATGAAGATGTGAAGATTAGAGATATCGACAAGTCATTCTGCATCTAAAGAACTCAGAGATATCGACAAGTCAAAATGAAGATGTGAAGATTGGAGATATCGACAAGTCAAATTCTCATTAGAGATCTCAGAGATATCGATAAGTCAAAATGTATATAGAGATCTCTAAGATATCGACAAGTCATTTCTACATGTAGAGATCTAAGACATATCGACAAGTTATTTATCATGCAAAGATCAAGAGACCTCGACAAGTCAAATATACCTATATAGAAATCAGAGATCTCGATAAGTCATTATATCTATCGAGATGTCACTTCTCTATAGAACAAACGGGAGATCTTGATATGCCTGTCAAATATAAAATGCAAATAAATTCAAAATTCAAGATTATCAGTCAAAAAATGATCTATCAACTAGATTGAAAAGATTAAATAGACAAAAGATGGTCACCAACCTGCAAGATTCTACACAGATTTGCTAAGCTAGAAATGGAAATAAAAAAGGTTGTTTTAGAAAAGAGTTAAGTACATTTTAGTGCAAGTTTTGTAAACTCGTGATGCTAGTGTATAAAGCATGCACAGGTCCTTAGTTTAAGAGTAACAAACAGATTTACATTTTCTTGTATTCTCTCAAGGAAGAAGCTGAGTCTTTATATTTTTAAGAACACATAATTTGTAGCAAGAGAAAATTAATTAAAACAAATTAAATGAGTTTTGAAATATTGTGTTTGTTGTTCTATTTCAATTAAACATAATATCTCTACAAATTATAAACTGCTTTATTCAAAATTATCCAAACAAATTTTAAAACGGCTAAAAATCTAGAAAACACACTCACCCCCTCCTGTGTTGTACTCAATATCTAAAAAGTGGTATTAGAGCAAAATCTGAAAGTAAACAGATCAGGATCTTGGAAGTATGAGTGCACAAAAGATAAGTAGTATCAAGATACTAGCCTTTGAGAAAATCAACTACACACTTTGGAAAAAGAAGATGATGTTGTTCATAAGGATGGCCAACCCGTTATATATTCAAATTCTCAAGAATGGCCCTTTTACTCCCATGGAAAGGATTGATGAATCTACTGATGGAGATATGGTCATTTCAGCTTATTATGCTCCTAAAGACCCCTCAAAATATACTGAAATGGAAAAGGAAAAGGTCTCCCTAGATATTGGCCTGCAACTAATTCTGATAAAGTCACTTGACAATGTTATGTACAACAATATAGTTAACTATGACACAGCCATACAAATTTGGGAGAAGATAAAGATTTTGTGTGAGGGTACAGAGGAAGTTAGATCAAGTCAAAGGAGAATACTGGTGTCTTGGTATGAGGGTTTCATGGAATAGCCTAAAGAATGAATTAATGAAGTTTTTGAAAGGTTTAATAAATTGATAAATGAATTGCAGCTTTATAATAAGTATTATAAAGCTGAGGAGGTTAACCCAAATTTCTTGTTAGCTCTTCCTGACCACCTTGAACAGAAAATATCAGCTATTAGAGAAGGAAGAGACTTGAGCAGAATAACACTAGAAGTTTTGTATGGGATCTAGAAAACTTATGAGCTTGAAATATTGTAAAGAAAGACATTAAAGGCAAACCAAGGACATGTGGTTGATGGTTCCAGTGCCTTAGTTGTAAATTACAGTGAAGCAAGTGAAGATGAACAAGATGCTGAAGTTCTAGTTATTCAAGATGTGGAGTAAAATAACAAAGGACCTCAGAAGCGGGTTATTTTAGAGCTAGAGGAAGATAAATTCTACACCCTTGATGAGCTAGATGAAATGGATCAATCTATGGCTTACTTGGCTAGGAAATTCTCTAACATTAGAGTTAAAAATTCAAGATTCTTCAAGAATGAGGGACAGTCTTCCAACAGCAACAACTGGAAACCAAAGACTCAGTACAACTCAGCTAAAAAAGGTCACTAAGACTGGATCTGTTGACAGATCAAAGATAAGGTGCTTCAACTATGATGAGTTGGGACACTTTGCTATTGAGTGCAGGATGCCTAAGAAGGTGAAGAAGGATAAATCCTATTTGGAACTGGAGACAAAGAATGAAGCTCTCTTAAAGAAACATCAAGGAAATGCTTACATTGCTGAAGGCAAAAGTTGGAATGACACTAATGATAAAGATGAGAATGAAGGGTTTGGAAACTATGCACTTATGGCTCTTGAGCAAGGAGAATCATCCTCATCAAAATCAGAGGTACCAACTCTAACTACCATTGATTTAAATACAAGCCAATATAAAATAACTGTTGAAAAGATGAGTGTAGAGATGTTCCATATCCACACAAGCATGATGGAAGCTACCGAGGAAGTGAGTAGACTGTCAAAGTTAAATGAGAACCTTGATATTGGGAAGCAAGATTTGGAACTGCATCTTGTTGAGCTTGAAACTGTCAAGCAAGAAAATGAATATTTGAAGAACAAGCTGAAGTGTGCTAGTGATAGTAAAAGTTGTGTTGAAGGAAACGTTGGAGAAGAATGAGGTGAAACTGAATTCTTTCAGGAATGCATCTCAGTTGGTTGGACAGTATCATGAGAAGAACAAACTATGTGCTAACATAGCTATTGGTTTGGACTATGATGCTTTGAACAATAATAAGAAAAGTGAAGGTGGCAAAGATAAAGCTTTTGCAAATCAAGATGTCCCGGTTATGTGGAGAAAAGTTGATGCACCTTTGTTCAAGGCATGTGAAGTCAATTTTAGTGAAGTTGAATTGGTCATCAAGCAAGAGCTTGTAGATGAAGACAATGAGAAGAAATGCATAGAGACAACTCCAACTCCTAAAACTGAAAAGAAGCCCATGGTAGATCAATTTTCTAAGAAGCCAATCAAGGAAATCAAGACTGAGAATACAGGAAGGAGAAAGAGGAATAGGAATGGGAAAATTGGAGTGAACAAAAGCAATAACTTTGCAATTATTGCAGATACTCCCATGAAACAATGTCAGAAGTGTGGCTCTACAAATCGCCTAACCCACCTTTGCAAAAAAGTTGTTAGTGAGACAAAAGGGGGAGCCTGCAGATACAATGAAGCAAAGGTTGAAGATCCCTATTCCTTTTGTGACAAATTTAATTTCATTCCTTGTAATATGAAAGTAATGACAAGCTGTCATAGACTGAGAGTAAATCTCAAAGATGCAAGAATTGAGTCTAAGGCTCTAAAGGAAACTGCAAATCAAAATTTAAATATTGTTATTTCTGAATCATCAAATTCTACTTCTACAAATTCTGTTAACAAGAAGAACGTACCCAACACTGCTTGGGTAGCTAAACACACTAAATCCTCATTGTGTGCAGGGCAAAGTGAAGAAAATCATATGGATCATAGACAGTGGATGCTCTAGGCATATGACTGATGATAAAGCCTGCTATCATAATTTGAGGAGATGGATGGCCCATTGGTGACTTTTGGAGACAACAACAAAGGATTCCCAATGGGATATGGCAAGTTAGTTTCTGGAAATGTTATCATTGAATATGTAGCACTGGTAGCTGGTCTTGAGGTGAATCTCCTGAGTGTCAGTTAATTCACAGATAAAGGATTCCATGTTTCATTTGACAAAGGAGAATGCTCAATTATTAGCAAAAAGACTAGTGAAGTTGCTTTGAAAGGAGCAAGAAAGGGAAGCTTGTTTGTTGCCGATCTATACTTACCAAATAAGGATGGAATATGTTTCTTCTACACCAAGGCATCTGTTGAGTAAAGCAAGTTGTGGCACAAAAAGCTCTCTCACCTGAATTAAAAAACAATCAATACCCTGGTGAAAAAGGAGTTAGCGAGAGATATGCCAAACTTGGAGTTTGCTCAAAATGAAGTTTGTGAGGCTTTTCAAAAAGGAAAAATGAAGAGGTCTAGTCACAAGAGCAAAACTGGGAATTCCATAAGTGCACATTTGCAACTCATTCACATGGACCCATTTGGACCAGTTAATATCTTATTTATTTCTAGAAAGAAATATGCACTTTAGATGGTGGATGACTACTCAAGGTACACATGGGTAGAGTTTATGCATTCTAAGGATGAAACTCCAGAAATCATAATTGAACACATCAAGAAAATTGAGAAGTAGGCTGAAGATTAAAATTGTGTAAAAAGATTGAGGAGTGACAACGGCACAAAATTCAGGAATGTAATTCTGCATGAATTCTGGAAAGATAAGGGCATTGTTCAAGAGTTCTCAGCTGCAAGGACAGGTCAGCAAAATGGGGTAATTGAGAGAAAGAATAGAACACTAGTAGAAGCTGTTTAAACAATGCTGCAAGATGCCAAGTTGCCAACAATTTTTTGGGAAGAAACTGTCAACATTGCATGATACACTCAAAATAGATATCTCATCAACGAAAATCTTGGCAAGTCATGCTACTGAATTTTATCAAAAAGGAAGCCTACTGTGAATCATTTGCATGTGTTCGAAAGCAAGTGTTTTGTGTTAAAAGACAACTCTGAATATGTAGGAAAATTTGACTCTAAAGTTTTTGAAGCAATTTTCCTGGAATATTCATTAGAAAGAACTGCATACAGAGTTTATGTGCTTCAGCAAAAGAAAATTATGGAAAGCACAAATGTAACTTTTGATGATGACAGGTGTCTAGGATTGGAGTGCCTTGATGAAAATGAAGTTAAATCCCTTTAATTTGAAAATTTGAACATTGATAGTGATTCTGAAGATGAAGCTGAAATCAACACAATCAACAGAGTGAATGAAGAGTCCACTGAGCAAGTGAATCATGAGAATGGACCTAAGCTCAAACACCTGAATTTGATAACACAAACTTAGGGGGAGAAAGAAAAGAAAGTTCTGCAATTCATGCCAATGGTGAAGAAAATGCAGAAAATTCAAGTCAAGAAAATCATACCAGAAAGTGGGATATGAGACACACAAGGGATGCAATTATTGGTGATCCAAATATTGGTGTGAGGACTAGAAGTGCAACTACTAATGAATGTCTACATGCATGATTTCTTTCACAAATTAAGCCTAAAAACTGAGGAAGCTCTACTTGATCCTGACTGGATATCTTCTATGCAAGAAGAGCTAAATCAGTTTGCAAGAAATAAAGTTTGGAAGTTGATTCATGCACCAAAGAACAGAAGTATAATTAGAACAAAGTGGGTGTACATGAACAAAATGGATGGAAATGGAATTGTAACAAGAAATAAAGCAAGGTTGGTTGCAAAAGGCTACTCACGGGAGGAAGGAATTGATTATGATGAAACTTTTACTCCAGTTGTAAGACAAGAAACAATAAGGATCTTTCTTGCATTCGTTGCACACTGAAACTTTAAAGTGTATAAAATGGATGTAAAGAGTGCATTCCTTAATGGTGAGTTGGAAGAAGAAGTTTATGTGCAACAAACACCTGGCTTTGAAGATCTAGAATTTCCATATTTTGTCTATAAACTACTCAAGGTTCTCTATGGATTAAAGCAAGCACCTAGAGCTTGGTATGAACATTGTCAGAATTTCTGCTTAAACATGGATTCACTAGAGGAATAATTGACAGGACTCTATTCTAGAAGCAGCATGGTGGTGATATGATCTTAGTTCAAATCTATGTGGAAATATTATTTTTGGTTCTACTAATGAAAAGTTATGTCAAAGATTCTCAAGACTCGTGCAGAGTGAACATGAAATGTGCATGATGGGAGAATTAAGTTACTTTCTTTGACTTCAAGTCAGTCAGAGAAGTGATGGAATCTTCATCAGCCAAACCAAGTATGTTAAATATTTATTGATGAAGTTTGGAATGGTTGATTATTCACCTGCATCAACACCTATGTCTACAGCTACAAAGTTGGATGAAGATAGGAAAGGAAAAAGTGTAGACATTTCAAGTTATAGAGAAATGATTGGATCTTTGTTGTATTTGACTGTTAGTAGACCAAACATTATATGTGCAACATGTCTGTGTACAAGATTTCAAACCAATCCAAAGGAATCATATTTGATGGATGTGAAGAGAATTGTTTTCAGATACTTAAAGGGAACACCAAACTTGGGATTATGGTATCCTAAGGGAACTGGATTTGAAGCTGTTGGATACACAGATGCAGATTTTGCTAGATACAGGGTTGACCAGAAAGAGCACTAGTGGAAGCTGTCAATTTCTTGGACAAAGGCTTGTATCCTGGTACAGTAAGAAATAACAATTTGTGTCAACTTTCACAGCTGAGGCTGAATACATAGCTGGTGGAAGTTGTTGTACTCAAGTGCTTTAGATTAGAAATCAGCTAATGGACTATGGTCTAGTGTTACACAAAATTCCAATACTAGTGTTATATCTATTGTTGTTAATCTAGTTAGTCATTCTAGAACAAAGCACATTGATTTAAGGTACCAGTTTATTAGAGAACATGCTGCAAATGGTACTATTGAGCTTATTTTTGTTCCAAGAGAAAAATAATTAGCTGACGTTTTTACTGAACCTTTGGATGGAGCAACTTTCATTAGACTTGTTGGTGAAATTGGAATGTTAAACTCTTCATCCAAAAGGCAAGAACTCAGCTAATATGTTACAGCAGATTAATTTATAGTAAATCAAAATTAATTTAATTTAATTGGAAATTAACTAGAATATGAGTTATAAATATTTCAAAATTCTCTGTATATTCATTTTTTCAAAATTCGAAATTTAGCTTGGAATTTTTCAAATTCTAAGAAAATTGTCTAAATGTTAAATTACATTTTCAATATGTGAACTTAACATAAGACGGAATTAGAAAGAACAAAAGTATATAGAGAACTGAGTTCTCGATAAGTCTAATTGACTTCTCGACAAGTCATTTTAACACTTCTCGATGGAGTTCTCGATAAGTCTTTTTCTAGATTTCTCGAAGGACTTCTCGACAAGCCTTTTTATGACTTCTCGATAAGTCTTGTAGAGATCTCGATATATGTTAATTCATAGAGTTCTCTACAAGTTTACATTTTAGACTTCTCGACAAACTTAGAACTGAAATAATTTAAATTAATAAATTGTTTCAGTAAAATACTTTTGATATAAAATCATTCTAATTTTATTTTGATTTACTCAAGTAGATATTGGTAAAATTCAGTTCATTCTGGACAAACTGGGTATTTATTTGACATCTCGATAAGTCACTATCTAGTTCTCGATAAAAGTCAGGAAAGTGACATATCGATATGTATCTATTCTCCCACATGACTTCTCGATAAGCAAATCCCAAATGTTTATTTCTACTTCTCGACAAGTCACTTACCTATTTTTATAAATACCCAGACATCTCAACATAACCCATCTTTACGCTTTCGAGATCTCAGGTGATCTAGCTTTTGAATATCTTAACCGTTCTATCTCATTTCAAACTTTTCTCTCTCTCAAATCTCTTATCCACTCAAATTCAAACACTTCAAATGGCATCAATAAATGCTAAAGCTTTTATCCCAAAGGAGGCACTAACTATCTAGCTTTCACAGATGCAAATCAAGCTCTTGATACTTTGAAGAGCTTTGTCAAGTTTCCATCTGAGACATATTTTGCAGGTGCTCTAACTGTAAATCGTATTCTGTATCTGGATGTTCTCAATGCTTTCTGGAACTCAACTGTGATTTATCAGTGGTGCATGAGAATCAAGCTGTATCCATTGTGGTTAACTGCTCAATCCAAGGCCAACAGGTGGAATTTACTGAGAATGATATCAACCTAGCTCTGGGCATTCCTACTGACAACATGGTGGAGGTCCTAACTCAACAAGAGCTAGCTGAGTTTATGGACTTTGTCAACTACAGTGAGAGGATCAACCTGGCTAGCCTGAACAAGAAGCATCTGAGGAGGGAATGGTCATTCATGGTTGACTCAATTGTGAGGGCTTTCACCTGCAGGAAGATAGGGTATGACAACATTTTAAGCGTGGTTCAGAAGCTAGTGTTCTGCATGGCTCACAACAGACACATAAATGTGGGACTTTTGATTCTGGAGGAACTCAGCACAAGGCTTATGATGCCTTTGGCCACAAGAGGTAAGGAAATCTTCTTTCCTTGGTTTATAATGTCTAGTTTAAATCATAAAATTCAAGACATTCATTTACTCAATGGTATTGATAGAAAAAAGATAGGAAATTGTAAACAGGTGTCCAAAATACTATTTGGCTCACTTATTACAAAGAATAAGGTACATGTAAGTCTTAGAATCACTCTATTTATGTTGGAGAGAATCAGGACTTAACATTACCCTATGCCTAACATGAGGTCTAAAGTTCAAACTAGTACAGTTATGGCTCATGTGCCTGTGGAACTATAAACACAGTTGCATCACATATAAAAGTGCTCTCTGAACAGTGAGGCCCTTCCTTCTTTACCATTATAAGCTAGGAAACCAACCACTTCATCCTCTCAAAAGGGTGAGCTGAGTAAAAAGAAGAGAAAGCAGGCACCCTTGACTGTTATCAATGAGACTGGTGAGGATCAAATACCAATATAGTCTAACCTGGTCAAGAAACCAAAGAAGACTAAGAAAGCTGAGCTAACCACTCAATTAGCTACCTCTGCATCTTCCCAACAGGATGCAGTTTTAATAGAGGGATTAAAATAGACTCTAGAGGTATCCTCTCAACAGGGTGTCTCTATTGAACAAAGCCCTCTCCCTAGTGCATCTTGTAAAGAGTCGACACCATAACTTGAACTCTTTTAAGTTTATGAAAGAATAAATAAGGATGGCACACACTAAGAGCACATTTTTTGAAGCTCCCTTATCTATTCAGGGGAGCTTCCAATACTCAATTCTCAACTCACAAATCTTATCTCTCAAATTTCTTCTACTTATAATATAACACTTGAATCCACTTCTCAAGTGTTGTCAAAATCAAGTGACAATGTTCAAGAGACCGTGCTCACCAGGCACGAACCACATTCAGTTCGGAAGAAACTACATTCTGGGGTAGACCTTGATGATACCAACAAAAACACAGGGGTTTCATCAGTTTTTATTGAAGACCCTGTGGTAGTGTCAAATGCACCTTCATGTGTAAATCAATCTTCATAGATTGAAAGGTTTGAGGGTAGTACTCTTGAGGGGGAGATATCTAAATCCTCTTCAATTCAATTAGAGGTTCCTCATGTAGGAAAAACTCTCCTCCGAACCCTGGCTGCGATTGCTTTGTCAATTGAAGTTAGGAGTCCAATTTTCAATGATCCAATCATCGGGGAGACAAATCAAGCACATTCAGGTGCTAGTTCTTTGTAAGAAGAACAAGGGTTTGAGGTCATGGTACATGACAGTAACCTGGTCAAATCCCCTCCAATTAAAATGAAGGTTCCCACTCTTGGTGAATAACACACTGTCACAATCGCAATTTCTACTGTGAGTTCAACTGTGATTCCGATCACAGGGTTACCTACCACCTCACAACCCATCACCTCAAACTAAACAGACATCCCTTATACATCAAATCCCACTCAACAACCTTCACACCTCATCTGACAATGGCTGCAGGATGCTCAAACTCTGCCTATTATGAATGATCTTCTTGTGGACCAACTCTCTGGTATTACAAACATTACCCAACAGCTTCTCATAACTGATATATCCGGTCAGGATTATCAGATTATCTTGATGTCTTATAATGAAGATGTTGAAAAACAGCAATAGAAGATTGTCAATAAAGCTGAGCAGGATGGAAATGTAGATGCTTGGCTAGATAAAGATTTCAGCTTGTAAATGGAGGAGGTCTTGGCTAGGTTTAGAGAAGTGTATATCATTATCCTGGGAAGCAATGCCAAGACTCTCTGTCCACAGGAAGTTTATGATGCTTTTACAGAAGTCTACAAGGAACAGCTCAAAGCTTTTCACCTTATTGGTAAAGCACTATAATAGACTCTAAATAGTCATCATGACAGGATTAGGAGATTGGTGAAAGATAAACCAGATGACCTTGTGCTAACTCAGGTGGAAATCAAGAATATATTTAATAAATTTTCTTAGCAAATGGTCAGGTTTGATATCACTAGTATGGAGCAGAGCATCAAGAACTTAAAATGATCATTTATGGCTCTTTATGAAGTTGTCCAAAATCAAATCACATATAATAATGACACAAGGGTCAAACTGGATCAACTTTACCAAGCCAGGTATGAACCCTCAGATCTATTGATAGAGGGAATAAGGGAATATGTTCACGCATATTTGGTGCTCCTCTTTCCTCAAGCTCACACCAACCAGTCTTTACCTCAACAAACCTCCAAATCCAGTCTCTTCAACAACAAGTCTCAAATTTGTAAGCCTCTAATGATTCACTCACAACTCAGGTCACATCTCTCACTAGACTAGTGCAGAGTCAACAAAATAACATCAGGACCCTAGTAGACTCCCATAAACATCTCCAAATGCAGAATTTTGTCTCATTGGGAGCTATTATGGGTGCCTTGAATGTTCAATACCTTCCTTACCTGAAGCTGTGAGGCCATAAATTTCAACTCCTCTACTCCTGCTGCTACCAAGACTAAGGGGGAGATAGAGTCTAGAATTTAACAATCTAAGGAAGCCGGTAAATCAAAAGAAGCTGGAAAATCTAAAACCCACTCTGGTCAAAGCTCTACACAAGTAAAAATCTCTCAAGATGTTGGAAAAGACAGACTTTGAAAAGCCGCAAAAGGACCTTGTCAAGACAAGGAGTTCAATGAGCTATTAACGGTTCTAAGAGTGTCTCTTCACAACAACTACATCACTTACAAGAGAGCTTTGGCCAACAAAATCAATTCTCTAAGAGTTATGATTGTAAAGGTTAGAAATTTTTTGGAGAAAAGGATAAATGCAAATGTTAATGATTGTGGTTTGGACAGGTGTCTACAGGTTTCTCTCTTGAATCACCAATCCATGAGAGCATCTGAGTTGGATGTAATAATTGACAGAGTTAATCCAGTTATTCCAGAGGAAACCCAATTGCTTACTGAACTCAAGAAGGCCCATATAGCAGCTTTTCCTGAAGCCTATCTCCATCCAAACAAGGGGGTGTCCTACATTTATCCACAAACCAGGAAGCGCAAATACTTCAAAATCCCCAAGAATTATGTTAGGGGTAATCTAAGACTTATCATGAGATTGGAGACTGAGCTCAAGTCAAAGAAGAACTAGAAAGATGAAGATGAGAAGATGATCAGAGTGTTGGGAAGATATCTTCAGAATGCTGAAACCATATTGCCAACTACTCAATTCAATACCAAAGATAACTTGGATGATGATGAGTAGAAGAATGATGAGCAAAAACCTTCTGGCTGAAATCCAAGTCAATCTACCAAGGCAACTGACAGTAAAGTAGAAGATAAGAAGAGAGATGATAGAAAAAGGGGAGATGAAAGCAGAAGGAGGAGAAAGGGAGAAGAAGAAGGAACCAAGAAAAATGTCCTACAAATCCAAATCTCATAAACTCAAACCACCAAACCTAGCCAAACATTATATCAACCAAACCTACCTCAAAAGCCAAAATTCTTGTACAAACAAACTGCAAACACCCTACTCAAAATACCAATCACATACAGCCATATCACACTAAAGAAAGTCACAAAGCTACCTTTATTCAAGCCTCCAACCATAACTCACTTCAAGTTTGTTGGAAGAAAACTAAAGAAAATGCAAGTTGGGGCTGGGGTCATTTGGAATTGCTTCAATCAAACTGACTTTCTGCCTCTAAACATGTGCCTCATAGATGATGACTTTTTCTAACAATTAGCTGAAGAAATTGTCAAAGTTTGGGTTGTATCACTAGCAGAAGTCAGAATATACTACCAAGATAGCTCCTTCATTTTGCTTAGCAGGACAGTAATGAAAATATTTTCAACTATAGAACTGAAGAGGGTGATCAACTTGATGAAGGATAAGGACACAAGTACAAGAATGTAGAAGGTTGTGATATCTAAAAGGTTGAGGGAAAGGAATGAAAGGCATGCAAGATTGAAGGCTGAAAAAGAGGAAAGGGACTGAAAATATGCAAGGGAGATAGAAATGTTTGAGCAGAGATCTATTGAACTCAAGGCAAGGGGGTTGAGTAGAATATCACAAGATGGACATTTTATGAACATACAAGTTGGAAGATTCTCAAGATTCAGAGTTGGTTACCTAAATGGTTACTCATTGGATGAATGACTCAAGCTTGTAGAAGCTCTAAGAAGAACTTCAAGTGCTTGTAGATCTAAAGGACCTCATTAAAAAATAATCAGGCTATGAGAAATTCATTTGATGGATGTAATAATTGAATTTATGTAATCATTCAATGTATAAAAGTTGTATTTGTTAATCTTTCAGTTTTATATAATTATTTGTAGCTTAGGGTTAGTCTTGTTATCAAGAATGAATTTATGTTAAACAATCTTCTCACAAATTGAGGGAGATTGTTATGCAAGACATGCCTATATAATAACAACACTAAGTCACATTGACAACCCTAAGATTTAGTTGTTTGATAATAAACTTTGTATTTGTATTGTATTACTTGAGTTTGTAAAAAGGTTAGAAGATTAAACTGGGGTATTTTTCTGTAAACAGATTTAAGCTAAGGAATAAACTCTGGAAGAAGATCAAGCCATGATGATGCCTCAACAAAAAGTGAAGAAGATTGGAGCTGAATAAACTATTTTATGAAAAATGTTCTAAGTCAAGTTATTGACAAGTCACAGATCAAGCAATATATAGAAGTCATTCAAGAAGTCATTCGAGAAGTCTAGTCGAGAAGTCCAAAATGGCTTATATAGAAGTCTTAAAGTTATTGACAAGTCAAATGAAGATGTGAAGATTGGACATATCGATAAGTCATTTCTGCATGTAGAGAACTCAGAGTTATCGACAAGTCAGAATGAAGATATAAAGATTGGAGATATCGACAAGTCAATTTCTCATTAGAGATCTCAGAGATATCGACAAGTCAAAATATATATAGAGATCTCTGAGATATCGATAAGTCATTTCTACATGTAGAGATCTCAAATATATCGATAATTCATTTATCATGCAAAGATCGAGAGACCTCGACAAGGCAAATATACCTATAGAGAACTCAGAGATCTCGATAAGTCATTATACTTATCGAAATGTCACTTCTCTATAGAACAAACTAGAGATCTCGATATGCCTCTCAAATACAAAATGCAAACAAATTCAAGATTCAAGAATATCATCCAACAAACGATCTATCAACTGGATTGAAAAGTATACAAAAAAGCTGGATATAATACAGGATCAAGGGCCAAGATTAACTAGACAAAGGATGGTCACAGAATTGCAAGATTTTGCACAGATTTCCTAATCTAGAAATGGAAATAGAAAAAGGTTGCTTTAGAAAAGAGTTTAGTACATTTTAGTGCAAGTTTTGTAAACCCGTGCTGCTAGTATATAAAAAATGCACTGGTCCTTAGTTTAGGAGTAACAAACAGATTTACATTTTCTTGCATTCTCTCAAGGATGAAACTGAATTCTTATATTTTTAAGAACGCAGAATTTGTAAAAAGACAAACTTACTTAATAGTTTTGAAATATTGTGTTTGTTGTTCTATTTCAGTTATCCATAATCTCTGAAAATTATAAATTGCTTTGTTCACAATTATCCAAACAAATTTTAAAAAGGATAAAAATTCAGAAAACACATTCACCCCCTGTGTTGTACTCAATATATAACACTACCTTTAACTATGGGCCAGGAGCCTAGACAGGCTTCGCAGATGTTGAACTTTGTAGTGGTTAAGGCTGGATTAACATATAATACGATTATGAGAAGGACAAGTATACATGCCTTCAAAGCACTCCCCTCATCATATCGTTCAGTGATTAAGTTTCTAACTAGGGATGGAATAGGAGAAGAGAGGGGAGACCAGAAGATGGCAAGAAGCTGTTATGTAGCCTCTTTGAGGGCAGATGGAGCCGGGGGCAGGTTCTACACAATGAGGATATGAATGTTTGTGAAAATAATAAGAAACGAGGAAAACCGACAAAGGATTTGATCTCGATTCTTTTAGTTCCCGAGGATCCCGAGAAAGTAACTTTCGTTGAAGCATCACTGAAGGAGCCCCATAAAGGAAAGTTAATGAGGTTCTTGCAAGAAAATAATGATGTGTTTGCATGGTCAGCAATAGATATGCACGGTATAGACCCTGAATTGATCACCCATAAGTTGAGCGTGGATCCTAATCCAAAGACTGGAAAGCAAAAGAAAAGAAGTTTTGCCCCTGAAAGGCAGGAAGCCATCAAACAAGAAGTTGAGAAGCTCTTAGAGGCTGGTTTCATTGAGGAGATACAATTTCCAGAATGGTTATCAAATCATGTGATGGTGAAGAAGACTAATAGAAAATGGAGAATGTGTGTGGATTTCACTAATCTGAATGATGCATGCCCCAAGGATTGATTTCCTCTCCCAAGGACAGACAATTTGATAGAGGCCACCATAGGGTACGAGATGCTGAGTTTCATGAATGGATTCAGTGAATACAATCAGATCAAGATGCATAAGAATGACATCCTAGAGGTATCATTTATCACTGACTTTGGTACTTTTTACTAACTTGTTATGGCATTTGGTCTCAAGAATGTAAGAGCCACATACCAAAGATTGGTGAACAAGATTATTAAGGACCTTATTGGGAAAACCATGGAAGTTTATTTAGATGACATGTTAGTCAAGAGCCTTTTAAAAGCAGACCATATAACCCATTTGAGGGAAGCTTCTGAGGTCATGAGGTATCACAAAATAATGTTGCATCCCGCAAAGTGTGCTTTTGGAGTTGGTTTTGGGAAGTTTATTGATGGTGTCCAATAGGGGAATTGAGGCCAATCCTGACAAAATAAAGGTCATCCTAGACATGGAACCTCCATGTTCTATAAAGGATATTCAGAAACTCACGGGAAAGGTTGCTACTCTGGGGCGTTTCATCTCCAAGTTTGGAGGCAAGTGCTTACCATTCTTCAAGGCTTTGAACAAAGTAAAAGACTTTGCATGGACTGATGAAAGTCAAATGGCGTTTGAGGAGTTAAATAAATACATGGTACAAGCGCAGTTATTGGCTAAGCCAGTCTTGGATGAGATTCTTTATTTATATTAGCCGTCTCTGAAAATGCCCTGAACGTCGTATTGGTAAAAGAGGAGCTTAAAGTCCAAAAACCCATATATTATGTCGGCAAGATTCTACATGGGGATGAGTTGAACTATTCCATTATAGAAAACTTTATTTTATCCTTGGTTATGGCCTCAAGGAAGTTGCGTCCTTACTTCCAAGCCCATAAGATTGAGGTACTAATAAACCATCCTTTGAGAAACATCATTCACAGTCTTAATCCAGTGGAAGGCTGATCAAATGGGCCATAAAGCTGGGGGAATTTGATATTAAGTACAATCCTCGAACGACGATCAAAGCCCAGGCCTTGGATAACTTTGTGGTTGAATGTACCATCGCTAACCAAGAATTCGGGGGGCAGGAGGATACACCCCAAGGTGAGGTAAGAGAAAGGAATGTTGAAAATAAGGAGTTCTGGGTACTCTATTTTGATGGGGCATCAAAAATAAATTCAAGTGGAGATGGCTTAATTTTACAAAGTACTGATGGATTTCTTGTTAAGTATGCCATAAAGTTAGATTTCACCACTAAAAATAATGAGGCAGAATATGAAGCGTTGATAGTTGGCCTGAGCATAGATGGAACACTAAGAGTTAAAAACTTGAAAGTTTGTGGAGACTCGAAACTAGTGGTATCCCAAGTCAATGGAGAGTTTGAGGCTAGATATGAAATCATGGCCAAATACATACGGCTTTTAAGACCTTTGATGACTCAGTTTGACAAATGTCATGTTGAATACATCCCGAGGGAGGAGAATTCTAAGGCAGATGCGTTATCCAAATTTACCTCTTATGAGATCGAAAATAGTTCTGGAAGTGTATACTTCCGTGTTTTGAAGAAACGGAGCATTGATGTCAAGTTGGTTTCCCCTATCGGGCTTGGAGAATCATGGATTGATCCCATTAAGGCTCACTTACAGACCAAATGGCTTCCCAGTGATACAGCGGAGGAACAAAAACTGACTGTGCGAGCCCTGAGATATTCTTTGATTGATGGGATTCTTTATAAAGGATCCTTCCCAGTTCCCTATCTAAGGTACCTCAGGCCTGATGAGGACTGACTTTCTTTGGAAGAGGTGCATGAAGGCATATGTGGCCAACACTTAGGGGGAATGGATATTCTTGGACCTTTCCCAATGGCTACTGCCCAAAGGAAGTTTTTAATTGTAGCTATTGATTACTTTACCAAGTGGATCAAAGCCAAGCCCTTGGCCAATATTATAACCAAACAAGTTGCTCAATTCCTGTGGGAAAATATCATGTGTAGATATGGAATTCCTCGTATCTTAGTAACCTATAACGGGACACAGTTTAATAATGAGGAATTCAAGAAGTATTATGAAGAGAATGAAAGCGAGCTACGGTTCACTTTTGTCATTCACCCTCAAGCCAATAGACAAGAAGAGGTTGTGAACCAGATTATTTTAGACGGATTGAATAAGAGGATTGAAAAGTACATGAGCAATTGGGTGGACAAGATACTCCCGATAAATTGGGCCTATAGGACCACATGTAGAGTCACAAGGCATATGGAGCTGAAGTTGTTGTCCCTCTAGAAATATCACATTCATCTCCAAGGATTCAAGCTTATAACACAGAAGAAAATGAGGAAGGGCAGAGACTAGCCTTAGACTTAATCGATGAAGTTCGAAATCAAGCTCATGCTAAGATCATAGAATATCAGAAAAGGCCTTCTTTATTATTACAACCTAAGAGTGAAAGAAAGGTTCTTTAAGTAAGGAGATCTGTTTCTAATAAAGATTAAAGCATCAGGAGTTGGACCGAAAGGAAAGCTTGCTCCAAACTGGGAAGGGTCGTACAAAGTCAAAAGTGTTCAAGGACGAGGATCTTACAAGTTAGTTATAATGGAAGGAGAAGAGGTTCCAAGAACTTGGTATGAACATAATACTACACCACAACCTTCCCACCTCATATCTTAATGGCTGCAGGATGCTTAAGACCAGCCTATTACAATAAATGATCTTTTGGTTGAGCAGCTTGCAGGCCTGGCCAATATTACCCAACAACTCCGTACAACAGATATGTCAAACCAAGACTATCAAGCTATACTACTTTTATACAATGAGGATGTTGAGGAGCAGCAAGAAAATATTGTAGATGAAGCAGATGGTGGATGCATGGCTCTCAAAAGACTTCACAACAATCATGGAGGAGGCCTTAGCAAAATTCAGGGAGGAGTATGTCATAATTTTAAGTAGTAATGCTAAGGTTCTCACTCCTCAAGAGGTGTATGATGTTGTGAAAGAGGTGTATAAAGCTCAGATATTTCTTCAAAATTTTGTTCATTAAATCCATCAATGATGCGGGTGCATTGGTCAATCCAAAAGCCAGTACAAGAAATTTATAATGACCGTACCAAGTTCTGAAAGCTGACTTCGGTACATCTTCGGGTTTAATCTTCAATTGGTGATACCCGGATCTCAAATCAATCTTAGAAAAGTACTTTTCTCCCTTTAACTGATCCAATAAATCATCAATTAGAGGTAACAAATATTTATTCTTGATAGTAAGCTTGTTGTGCTTCCGATAGTCGATACATAATATAATGCTTCCATCTTTCTTCTTAACAAATAACACTGGTGCGCCCCATGGGGACACACTAGGTCTAATCACTCCTTTTTTCCAATAATACTTGCAATTTCTTCACTAATTCCTTCATTTCAACTGGCGCCATTCTGTACGGACCCTTGGATACGGGTTCCGTTCCAGTTGCTAAATCGATTGCAAACTCAATTTCTCTATTTGGAGGAAGTCCTAGTAACTCATCTGGAAACATGTTTGGAAACTAATTGACCACTGGAATATCTTCAAGTTTTGCTAGCTCCTGACTTCTATCTATTACATAAGCGATATAATACTCACAACCTTGTCGCGGTAATCTTTTAGCTTAAATCATCATTAAAAACTTCGTTTCTTGTCTTTGACCTCTAAACGTCACCATTTTCTCATCCGGCATCTTCAGAATCACCTTCTTATTATGACAGTCTATCTGAGCATGATGTTTAGATAGCCAGTCCATTCCTAGAATAACATCAAATTTTCCTAACTGAAACGGTATCAAATCAGCACAAAACTTATTACCAGAAATCTCAATCTCACAATTGGTACAGATTCAGTTAATAGATACACATTCTTGATTTACTAGTTCTACAGTCATGATTTCATTTAACAATTCAACTAGGAAATTCAACTTATCAACAAAATCTTGAGAAATAAATGATCCAGTTACTCCCGAATATACTAATATGTTAGCACATAAAGAAATCATAGTAAGCGTACCTGCCACTACATTAGTATCCCCAATAGCATCTTTCATAGACATATCATAAACTCTAGCTCTTGGAGGCTCATTCACTATCGGAGTAGATCCCATGATTCTCAGCATATTACTAACTGAGGTTGGTGTTTTACAATCCTTCGTATATGCGCTGGTTTCGCACAGTTAAAACATGTAAACCCAATTGATGGAACCTTGCCTGCTTGATTCCTGGTAGGTTGATCTTTATTTGATGGCTCTCTGGATGGTTGATTCTGTCACTCCCTGAAGTAGTTCCCCCTTCTGGTTGCATTTATAGCATACCACATTTAGTTTATTACAAACTCCTCCGTATTTCTTTCAACATACCTGACACTCTGGTAAAGCTGGCCTTTGCTGATTCGGTTGGTTTCCAATGGCTGAACGGTTGCCTTATCCTCCATTGCCTACATTTTTCTTCTTGAAATTAAAATTCTTCCCTAGCTGAAACTTCCCTTTTTTCTGGTTACAAATTTTGGAACTTCCCTGCTTGTGATTGTCCTTCATTTCCCTCGAACTTTCTTTTCTTACTTTCCTTCTCCTTTGTGACATTTCACTCTCTATTTCTATAATCATAGATTTCTATACCACGGCTACATACATGTCCAACTAAAATATAGCTACTTTCCCTATAATCCATGATTTAAGACCTTGTTGAAAACTCTTAGCTTTCTTTCTCTCTGTGTCTTCATAAGATGGCATAAACCTAAATAATTCCTCAAACTTACTTTCATAAGCTGCTACTGACATATTTCCGTGCTGCAATCCTAGAAATCTCAATTCCATTTGATCCTGAACAAACTGAGGAAAAATACTTCTCTAAGAACAACACCTTGAATCTATCCCAAGTAATAACATTTGTACATTCCAATGCTTTAACAGGCTCCCACCAATAGGTGGCTTCATTCTTTAGCTAGTCACCTGTAAACTATATATTTTGGAATAAAAACCTGAGTGCGTTAGTATTTAATGCTAGGGTTTGAGAGCTTCGAGCTTTAATGATTGCTCTTGCGTTTGGGACTATTGGTCCTTGCAAGATGCCTATGTATCTCTATGTTGTAGAGAATCAAGCCAAAAATGTAGTTCTAGGTTGAGGGGTAGAGCCCTTTATATAGAGGTGAGTCTAGGGTTAGACTTCTGTTGGGAGACTTAGTGGCCAAGTCTCCAACTTAGATGGTGATTGGGAGTCCTATAAGGGAAGGAACTCCAAAACCTTCTGCGTAGGACTTGGAGTTTATTTAGAACATATGTCTTTGCTCTTCTAACCATACTGGGCCTTATCCGTGAATAGCTTGTATTTGTGGACCTTGACGACCTCAGCTGGTGGGCCTCGTCTATATGGGCTGTCTTGAGCCTGCTACGAGCTCGGACCAGACAGGTCTGTACTAGACTTCAGAAAAGAAGCCCAAGTGTAATAATACACCATTTAATGTGTCCTTAAGATGTATTTTCTATCCATATCATTTGACCCCCCAACTTCCATGAATACTGCTCGAGTTTTCGTGGAAGTTATAATGGTCTATTCGCGACTCGGGGTACTTTCGGCCCTTCTCGGATATCGGCCCTTCATGGGTGTCGTCCCTTCATGGGTATCGGACCTTCATGGGTATCGTCACTTTATCATAAAGTGTAGAGTGACCTATACATTTATAATGACTTATTAGTGTGAGTATATAGACTTAAGGCCTTTTACGGGCTGTTTGGATAGTGTTTAACACTAAAAGGTCCTAATCATAACTAAAATGTGAGCATTTATCACCCGTTAACCTTCATCAAGGTTAATTATAGGATGAAAGCTACTAACTGGCCCTAATCGGGGCTAATTGGCCCTAATCGGGGCTAATTTCTATGTATAAGTTGCTAATTAGGCTTAAAAGAGCCTAATTTTAAGATAGAATGCACTAACTGGCCTTAATCAAGGCTAATATGCCCTAATCAGGGCTAACCAAGACTAATCAGTATGCATGGGACATTAATCATCCCTAATTCACACTAATTATAAGAGTGGGTGGGTTAAATAGCCCTAATCTGGGCTAATTTCATCATACAAATAACTAATTCCCCCTAATTTGGGTTAATTATGCTAAATATTCACTAATCAGCCCTAATATGTGCTTAATTTCACTAATAGGACCTAATCTGAGCTTTATCTTAAAATCCTGAAAATTTAAAAAAAAATCAAAAAAATTCTGATTTTTTTCATTTTTTTCCAAAATTTTTGAAAATTTTCAAAGAGGGGTCGTCGGGGTCGAGCAGAACTTCTTCCTGCAGGAGGCCCTGCTCGGCCACATGCCTTCAATTGTGGGCTGCTTGGCCACTTGGAGGAGAGCCTCCTGGTCGGCCATGAGCAGGTCCTTCTGCTCCGTGCTGTCCAGGGGTGCCTGCCCCTATTTGAATATCTCACTCAGAGCTCAGATTTTCTGCTTACCTTGTCATGCCCTTGTTGCTCTTGGTTGCCCATAGAATTAGTCTCATGTTTTCCTTTGAGTTCCTCATGGCTCTGCTACGGCTATTTTAGTGGATGTTTTGTACTCATCCTAGTGGATGTTCTATACTCGTTCTTGCTAAACGTTCTGTGTTCTATTGAACTTGTTCTTATGGGAAGTCTTAGACTTCATTGACCTTGTCCAAACCTCCTTTGTAGGGTGTTCTGTATTCCAACAAACTCATTCTCGTGGTCATTCTGGTCTTCACGAAACTTGGTTCTGCTGAGAGTTATTCTTTTCGAGAAATTTCCGAAGTACCTCTTAGGAGGGCATTTGGAGCAACTTTTAAAGGCCTCATGGCTCTCCTATAGGACCTTCTGGACGGCCAAAAGGCCTCAGTTTGTTGGCTAGTCGGTCAGGGCCGCTACGGAGGCAAGTTGTGGTCGTTATGGCTATGCTACGGAGGCTCCTGGTTGGTCAAAAGGCCCTAATTTGTGGGCTGGTCAGCCGGTAGTGCTACGGAAGAAAATTATGGATGTCAAGGCTTTGTTATAGAGGCTGCTGGTCGTCCATATGCCCCTAGTGCTACGGAAGCTAGTTATGGCCGTCACGGCTCTGTCACAGAGACTCCTGGTTCGCCATATGCCCCCCATTTGTGGGTTGGTTGGCCGAGAGTGCTATGAAAGCAAGTTGTGGCAGTCATGGTTCTGTTATAGAGGCTCTTGGTCAGCCATATGCCCCCCATTTGTGGGTTGGTCGGCCGGGAGTGCTACGGAACCAAGTTATGCCTATCATGGCTCTGTTACAAAGGCTCCTGGTCGGACATATGCCCCTCATTTATGGTCTGGTCGGCCAGGAGTTCAATGGAAGCAAGTTGTGACCGTCATGGCTCTGTTACAGAGACTCCTGGTCGGCCATATGCCCTCCATTTGTGGGGTGGTCGGTCGGGAGTGGTCTTAATGGACCTTGGGAGTCGCATGCAGGGTAGTTTGATCCGTCAGGAGGAGAACATTTTGTTCTCGTACTCGTGAGTTTAGCTGAAGAGCTAATCTTGTCTTAATCTTTACTAGTTTTACTAATCATGGTTATTAAAATAATCGTCCCTAAGTTAAGAATAATGAATCGTATTTAGTTTCAGCTAGGCATTTTTCGGAAAACTGATACGATAAGCGATGTCCTGCACCGCTTTTTACGTTTATTATGTTGTCCTTTCTTTCCTTTTGATCGTTCTTCCCCACCACTTCCGGTGTTCTTTTAATGTGGTACCTGTTAGCGCGAACTAGGCAGACTTACGACCTGATGTAGAAGGTGACCTTTTTCCTATAAAAGAAGATGAGAAGTACTCATTTTCATTCACACTTTCATATCTCAACTTCTCAAGTTCTCTCAAGCTTTCATCTTTCTTTAAGCTCTTTAAGAATGTCTAGTGGACAAGGTCCCAGCAAGTCCTCTTTCTCCCAAAAGGAAGCTCCGTACAAGAGGGCCACTATTTGCTCCCTTCAATGTATAGCTCTTGTCTCCCCCTTCTCCATTAACCGTTGTTCAAACAGCCTAAAGAGTATGTTAGACGAGAGGGTGGACGAGTATCCTAGTACCATTTATTTTGATGCATTTCATCACAGAAGCATGCTCCGTAAAGAGGATGTCGACGAGATTAAGTCGACTTATACCTGGCCCAATTTCTTAAAGATTCGCAAGGCTAAGCCTAGAGAGAGGTCTTGCAACTTCTGCCACCAAAGGCTATTCGTGTATAAAACGGCCCTTAAATCTGGGCTACGGTGTGACGGCCTCAACCGCGGGGTCAGGGGTTGACGTCACCAACACAATTGCCAAAATATAAACAACAAGATTATTATTAATATCTACTAACTTGACCCCAACCAAGATCCGATCCAGGTTCAAGTATGATTCAGGTTCATATTATTACAACCCATTTATTCAACATCTAACACACTCTAACTTTATTCAGCAACTCGTCAGACCGCACGTGGCCTGACAAACACTACCTCAGAGGAGCCGGGTCCTGAAGGGGCGGAAACACGGGTATGTCTGACTGGTCTTCTAGGCATCTGCGATACATATATAATAGTTTGCAAGGGTGAGCATAATCGCTCAGCAGTACCAATATATGAATAACATAATAAAAACAGTAATGTAAACAATAATAGGAACAGAGCTGTAATCATGTCAACAACATTATATAATGAAAAATGGAGATAACTGGATATCACTGTCTAGCATGCTTTCAATAAAACAACATAGTAGTGTGCTGTATAAGTACCACAGTCCAATTTTAGCATGTTATGCACATTTATAAAACCGTTGTATCAACTACATATACCCTTATAGGAATCACAAATCCAAATCAGATACATAACGGATATGTGAAGATAGCTGATCAGGCTATCAACACCAGACGGCTCTAACTGCCATCCCATTTACCTGTTCCGGAACTCAGAGACTAGCTAGGTCTCTGACCTGCTGGACTAATCGGTTATATAATGCGCGCAACCGAATTAGCCTCTTACGCCACCTCAATAGGCCTACTATGGCCCTTATGTATCCCATATCTGATCGTTTTATCCAGTTTTCAAAACACTTGTACCTATCTCATTTTCAAAACCATTCGTTTTACTAGCACACCTAAAAATCCAGTTCTCAAATCATTTCATTCGAGATAGGTACCTTTCGAAGTTACTTTTCCCCAAAATAATTTGAAAACAGTGATTTATAACTACGGGGGATACGTAACTTAAATTGTTTCTGTTCCATTACGAGAATAAAACATTTAGCTATTCATATATACTGAACCATAAAAGAATGGTCAGGGGTACTTGCCTTGCAATGCTTTCGAGACTCTAAGTAACTCTTACACGGACTTCGGATCAAGTGGAACTCGACTGGAACCTATGAACACGAAATACCCTAATCAGTTATATTGACATGCTTGATATCCTCAAACCCTAATAATCCAATCTGATACCCCTACTTGTATAGTTATTATACACATAATCACGTAATCACGGAATCCGAACACAAATACGGGTAACACGTATAACATAAGTACACACGTTTACACATATATTTTTAGAAAAGCAATTCCTTTGTTTATAAGCCTACCGGTCGATTACAATCGACGTCAACAGTCACAAAAATCCACAATATCAATTCCACCATTTTATACAACGTACACCATAATACAATTCGTAATTAATTATTTAAGTCCGAAAGTATTTTTCGTAAATCATTTTATTTATTTATAAAATTTAGGACTCAGTGCAACGTCATCACCATCCACCGTTGACTCACCAAAGTTCATCGTCAACGGCGGTACAATTTATTGGTGCCCGTTATGTTACAGGTTTCCAAATAAATTAAACCGATTTATTCAACTAAAATTAATAGCACGAAATTATTTATATCACGAACTGTAATCATAATTTCCTGAAATTAATCAAGAAATACGAATTAATTCAAACCAATTGAACCAAATGCAAGTAACTGAACAGGAAAGCACGCACGGAACGCGCCACCACTGAACAGCAGCAAACAACCAGCAAAACACAGGGATGGCCGGAAAAGACACAGCAACACCACACACAACACCAACGCACACACACACACACACAGTCACAACACATATCACACACATATATACACAAGGTATATATACATAAATATGTATGCAACAAAATAAACATCCAAGCCAAGCATAAGCGGCGGCTCACCGAAAATAAGCCGGAAGCAAGCGACCGGAAATGAGCAACAGGAAGAAGAACGAAGAGAGGAGGAGGGGAATCGAGACAAGAGAGAGAGAGAGAGAGAGAGAGAGAGAGAGAGAGAGAGAGAGAGAGACAGAGACAGAGAGAGAGAGACAGAGAGAGAGAGAGAGAGAGAGAGAGAGAGAGAGAGAGAGAGACGACACAGACGAGGAATAAAAGGAAAAGGGGAAAGCCCCCTGTGGTTTATTTTTATTTTTTTTTGTTAACTCCCCTCCTGACACGTATCAAAAGAAATGGGATACGTGTCAATTTGACACGCATCCAAACAGTATTCAGGGCCAATTTCGTAATTATCGAACCGTTGCGACTTTTAAAATAGTCTCAATAAATCATGAAATTCACCTAGAATATTATAAATTTCCTGAAAATAACGAAAATATAAATTTTAGAATTTTTTGGAACAAACTTTGGGGCGCAACAAATACCCGCAATTTAACGAATAACGAAACAACGCGCAGGTAAAAATAATTCAGAATATTTCCAAAATAATTTTAAAATTTTCAAAATAATACGAACTTAATAAAAATGAGTTTCATGATTTTTGAAAATTTTCGGAATTAAATATGAATTTTACAAATAAACGCAATCAGAAAATCATTTAAAAATAAATAATCAGTGAAATATTGATTTCTAAATTATAAGTTCTAAAATTAATTATTGAAATTATAAAATTATAAAACCAATTTTAGAAACAATCCAAATATTTATGGAATTAAAACTACAATAAAAAATCACTTTTACAGGCAAAATAAAATCGTATAACTCACTAATAAATCGCGCTATCCAACCCTCATATCAACATCTCACAAAAAGATAAATAACGATCAACAATTGCTGCCAAAAATCAATACACACATTTATTTAATTATTTATTCCACTATTACACTTTTAAATATTAGAATAAAAAGAAAAATGAGGATATTTATCAAGCATGTCTGACTCTAATTCCCAAGTAGACTCTTCTACCCGAGGATTTCTCCACAAAACTTTTACTATAGGGATTGACTTATTCCTAAGGACTCATTCTTTACGGTCTAGGATTCGGATCGGTTGCTCCACATAGGATAAATCTGGCTGCAGTTCAATCGGTTCATATTCTATGACCTGATTCGAATCGGGAACATAAGGCTTCAACATAGATACGTGGAACACGTTATGGATATGCTGCAGCTGTGGCGGTAATGCAATCTCATAGGCAACGTTACCTATCTTCTTCAACACTTCAAATGGTCCAATAAATCTAGGACTCAGCTTACCTTTCTTTCCGAATCTAACCAATCCTTTCCAGGGATATACTTGTAGCAATACTAATGACCCTACTTTGAAATTCATATCTTTTCTATGCAAATCTGCATTCTTTCTATGTCTATTTTGGGCTGCTTCTAACCTTTTTCGAATCAACACTATTGCATCTCTGGTTTGCTGTACCAATTCGGGACCTAACACATTCTTCTCTCCTACCTCATCCCAATATAACGGTGATCTACACTTATGCCCATACAAAGCTTCGTAAGGCGGCATTCCAATACTGGCATGGTAACTGTTATTATAGGAGAACTCAATCAAAGGTAAATGTTCATCCCAATTACCCTTAAAATCCAAAACACAAACCCTCAACACAAAATCCAAATCAAAGGTAAATGTTCATCCTCTATGGTCTGAATCATTCTGTCACTTTGGCCATTTGTCTGAGGATGATAAGCGGTGCTCATATTCAACTTTGTTCCTAGTCACGCTTGGAATCTAGTCCAGAACCTGGAATTAAATCTTGGGTCTCGATCTGACACTATAGACAGAGGCACTCCATGTTTGGTAACTATCTCATCCAAGTATAACTTTGTCCAATGAATATCTTTTATTGATCGGAAGAAAATGCGCTGACTTAGTCAATCTGTCAATGATTACCCAAATAGCATCATGATTTGCTCTCGTCTTTGGAAATCCTATTACAAAATCCATAGCAATCTCTTCCCACTTCCACTGAGGAATATCCAAATGTTGTAACGATTCGCTTGGTCGTTGATGCTCTGCTTTCACTGTTTGACATACGTGACACTTACTAACCCAATTGGAAATATCCTTTTTCATTCATGGCCACCAAAAGTTTCTCTTCAAGTCTTGGTACATTTTAGTACTACCAGGGTGAATATAAAACTTAGAGTTGTGCGCTTCATGTAATACCTCATTCTTCAATTCCGTTACATTAGGGATCCAAACTCTGGATGAGAATCTATATAAACCTTGACTATCTTTTTGAGTACACAACTCTTCTCCCGTCAAAGTATCCAACTCTTGTTCCATAACTCCTTCTTGACACATTTTGATCTTTTCCATTAATGCCGGTTGGAAGGTAACTTCATATAGTTGCTCTTGACTTCCACTAGGTACTCGAACCTCAATCTCCATTCTTTCCAAGCTTGTGCTAGTTCTTCCGCGATTTTAATCATATTCAACCTTTCTTTTTTGCTCAAGGCATCAGCCACCACATTAGCTTTACCTGGGTGATAATTAATCGAACAATCGTAGTCCTTGATCAGTTCCAACCACCTTTTTCGTCTCATGTTCAAATCCTTCTGCGTAAATATGTACTTCAGGCTCTTATGATCCGTATAAATATCGCATTTCTCTCCATATAAGTAATGACGCCATAACTTTAGAGCAAACACTATAGCCGCCAACTCAAGGTCATGAACTGGATATTTCTGCTCGTGAGGCTTTAATTTTCTGGAGGCATAGGCGATAACTTTGTCATGTTGCATTCGTACACAACCAAATCCTTTCAAAGAAGCATCGCTATAGATCACAAAGTTTCCCTTCTCATCTGGCAATGCTAATACTGGAGCCATCACTAATCTCCGTTTCAATTCCTGGAAACTTTCTTCACACTTTTTCGTTTAAATAAACTTCTCATTCTTCCTGGTCAACTTGGTTAATGGGGATGCAATCTTCGAGAAATCTTTTACAAACCTTCGATAATATCCAGCTAATCCAAGAAAACTTCTTATTTTAGTCGGAGTCTTCGGTTGCTCCCACCTGGATACGGCTTTAATCTTTACTGGGTCTACTTTTATACCTTTCTTACTCACCACATGTCCAAGAAACTATACTTCTGTCAGCCAAAACTCACACTTAGAAAACTTCGCATATAATTGCTTTTCTCTCAATTTCTGAAGGGCAATCTGTAGATGCGTTGCGTGATCTTCTGGATTCTTTGAATATATGAGGATGTCATCAATAAATACAATAACAAACTTATCCAGATACTCCTTATACACCCTATTTATAAAATCCATAAAAGTTGCAGGCACATTTGTCAATCCAAACGACATTACTAGAAACTCATAATGGCCATACCTTGTTCTGAATGCGGTCTTGGGGATATCTTCGGGCTTTATCTTCAATTGGTGGTAGCCAGATCTTAAGTCAATCTTTGAGAAATAACACCCTCCCTTAAGTTGATCAAACAAGTCGTCGATACATGGCAATGGATACTTGTTCTTTACTGTCAACTTATTCAACTCTCTGTAGTTAATGCACAATCTCATACTTCCATCTTTTTTCTTTACGAATAGTACTGGAGAACCCACGGAGAAACACTAGGTCGAATCACTCCCTTATCCAATGATTCCTGAAGTTGCTTAGCCAACTCTTTCATTTCCATTGGGGCCATCCTGTATGGGGCCTTAGAAACTGGTTTAGCTCCAGGTATCAAATCAATGGAGAACTCTATCTCTCGATCAGGTGAAAATCCTGGTAACTCTTCTGGGAAAACGTCAGGGAATTCTCTCACTATGGGAATCTCATTCAAAGTAGGGGTCACTTTCTTCGTATCTACCACATGAGCCAAATATGCTTCACATCCTTGCCGCAAGCATCTCTTTGCTTGCATTACTGAAAGGAACTTTTTATCTTGCCTCTGTCCTTGATAGCTGATTCTTTTATTATCTGGGATGTACATAACAACTCTCTTTTTCTTACAGTCAATATTCGCCTTATATAGAGACAACCAATTCATGCCTAAAATAACATCAAAGTCTCCCAATTTGAAAGGTATTAGGTCAACAGGGAACATATATCCTGAAATCTCTAGGGAGCATTTAGGACAAACTTGACTTACGGGCACTTTATCTTTATTAGCCACTTCTATAGTCAAAGGTTCACCTAGATCTTCCAGCATTAATTGCATTTTATTCACACAATTCACAGATATAAAAGATTTGGACGCTCCCGAATCAAACAAAACGTTAACAGGTACGGAATTAAGAGAAAGCGTACCTGCAACCACATCGGAATCATGAACTGGAGATTTCTTGGTCATCTTAAAAGTCCTAGCTCTAGTAGTGGTTGCTGGTCCTTGGGACACGCTCCTTCCAACATTACCTTGGGTCACCGACTTGTAATTCCTAGCTATATGTCCCACTTTGCCGCAACTAAAACAAGTTACTCCTTGATTCTCAGACTTACATTTCGTGGAATAATGACCCTTCTGGCCACACTTAAAATAGTTGATATTTTCTCGGCACTGCCCACTATGCTTTTTCCCACAAGTCTTACAGTCAACCACTGGCTTACTAACCCTCATCGGGTAGAATTAACTGAAGTAGTACTGGGTCTAACCTGGGGGAAATTCTGCCTCTTGAACTTCTTATTCTTATTAGTTCCAAACCAATGTTGGAACTTCTGATTGGCTACACCTGATTCTGACCTAGCAGGTCCACTTTCAAATTTCTTTTTCCTCTCACCCTGCTCCTTTGCAGCTAACTTCTGGTCACTTTCTATTACTAAGGCAGCCTGAACTACCGAAGTATATGTCTTGAGTTATAAAGCTACAACTCCACTCCTTATTTCTGGATTCAACCCTTGTTGAAACCGCTTCGCTTTCTGAGTTTCTGAGCTCACATATTCGGGTGCTATACGGGCTAATTCCGTAAACTTTGCTTCATAATCCGTGACACTCCTATCTCCTTATTTCAATTCCAAAAATTCCATTTCCATCTAACTCTGAAGACATTCCGAAAAGTATTTCTCCAAAAAAAACTCTGTGAATCTGGCCCATAGAACATGACCTTCTCCTTCTAGGGCTCGCGTAGATTCCTGCCAATAATTTGAATCATTCTTCAGAAAATAACTAGCATAATCCGTCTTTAAATCCTCACTCACCTTGGTGAGCGCAAACGCCTTTTCCATCTCCTTCAACCATATCCTGGCAGCAACAGGATCTACCTCTCCTTTAAACTCTGGGGCTTCACTACCTAAAAAGACTTAAAACTAACACCCTAATTTGTCCCCTCATCTCATGATGCTGTTGGATTTGCAATTGCTGCTGTTGGATTTGCTGCTGTTGTTGTTGTATGAGCTGCTGTTGCTGTTGTTGCTGTAATTGTTGTTGCTGGTGCTGGAATTGTTGTTGCTGTTGGGCCAGCTGTGTAGACTGCTGACACAACAAGTTCATCAATTCACTCATGGAAGGATCCCCAGCAGATCCGTTATTCGGTTGAGAGTTCCTCTTTAGTTGCATCTCCTGAAATCTAACAGTCATATATAAGAAAATGGATTGCTTCAGGCAGTTTATAATTATGCATCAGGAAAGCGTTTCCACTAAGATAATATCCTCATCCCCAGTTTAATTGGATCCATCCTGAGTGAATGATCATAATCTAATAAAATGCCAGCAACAGAAACAACAATAATAGGTACAACAATAATAGTAACGCACAATATATAAAAGCTGAACAACGAAATAAAGCAACTACAATACAATAACCAATAGGAATCCAACTAGTACAACTGAAATCCAACTGAAAGAAAACTATCCGAATACACATCAAAATTGGCTATCATAGCAGCCTCTACAAACTATCACAACCTAATATACATATACAAGGTAAAGAACTATAGAACTCTTGGAGGTCCACTCTGAGCTCTGTACCTCTCTGTTGCACTCATGGTCTAGCCACTACCACTGCCACCGATGGAACCTAGCTCAAACACTAGCTAGTTCACTAGGTCCTGATACTGCACAGCTCTGAACTCTGAGCTAATGAAATGGTCAATGGATCTAGCCCTCTCAACAGCCATCTGGATCAATGCTCGCACACGGGCCTGCACCTCAGGGGAAGGGACAGAAATGCCCTGGAAAGGTGCAATAGGTATCTGATCAAACTGAGCAGCCAATCCCAGACTCTGATCTCTGATAAGGGAGGTATTCACCGCTCGGTGAACATGATAAGGGATCGGCGAAGAAGTACCACTAGGGGCCACAGGAGGTACTGGAGGTCTCGTCGAGGAAGAACTGGGACCACAGCCGGGAGGAAAATCCCTAACGGCAGACACAGACCTACGTACCCAACAGGGACGAGTACCAGGTCCACGGATGTCTCTCGGCACAAAGGAAGGAACTGGTGGAGGAGGCATAGGGGTCTCTTCAGCAACAACATTCAGGGTCTTCTCAGAATCTGAACTATCCGGGTTAGAGGGATTCTCCCGAGATGGAGAACTCGAAATCATAATAGGCCACTTCCAACATAATAAATATACAGGGAAGACACAACCAGGTCAAGGCAATTCTATCAAAACATTTAATAGATGCCAGGGTAACGCCGTCGGAACCCTCGAATGACTTTAAAGGTTTGCTCCTCTTTATGAGTTGTTGACTCACAACTTAAGACTCACTTTATCACCTATTCGACACAATCCCTAGCCTGGATCAGGGACTTAAACCTGTAGCTCTGATACCAACTGTGACGGCCTCAACCCCGGGGTCAGGAGTTGACGTCACCAACACAATTACCAAAATACAAACAACAAGATTATTATTAATATCTACTAACTTGACCCCAACCAAGATCCGATCCAGGTTCAATTATGATTTAGGTTCATATTTTTATAACCCATTTATTCAACATCTAACACACTCTAACTTTATTCAGCAACTCGTCAAACCGCACGTGGCTTGACAAACACTAGCTCAGAAGAGTCGGGTCCTGAAGGGGCGGAAACACGGGTATGTCTGACTGGTCTTCTAGGCATCTGCGATATATATATAACAGTTTGCAAGGGTGAGCATAATCGCTCAGCAGTACCAATATATGAATAACAGAATAAAAACAGTAATGTAAACAATAATAGGAACAGAGCTGTAATCATGTCAAAAACATTATATAATGAAAAACTGAGATAACTGGATATCACTGTCTAGCATGCTTTCGATAAAACAACATAGTAGTGTGATGTATAAGTACCAGAGTCCAATTTTAGCATGCTATGCACATTTATAAAACCATTGTATCAACTACATATACCCTTGTAGGAATCACAAATCCAAATCAGATACATAACGGATATGTGAAGACAGCTGATCAGGCTTTCAACACCAGACGGCTCTCACTGTCATCCCATTTACCTGTTCCGAAACTCAGAGACTAGCTAGGTCTCTGACCTGCTGGACTAATCAATTATATAATGCGCGTAACCAAATTAGCCTCTTATGCCACCTCAATAGGCCTACTCTGGCCCTTATGTATCCCATATCTGATCGTTTTATCCAGTTTTCAAAACACTTGTACCTATCTCATTTTCAAAACCATTCGTTTTACCAGCACTTAGGTACCTTTCGAAGTTACTTTTCCCCAAAACAATTTGAAAATAGTGATTTATAACTACGAGGGATACGTAACTTACATTGTTTCTGTTCCATTACGAGAATAGAACATTTAGCTATTCATATATACTGAACCATAAAAGAATGATCAGGGGTACTTGCCTTGCAACGCTTTCGAGACTCCAAGTAACTCTTACACGGACTTCGGATCAAGTGGAACTCGACTGGAACCTATGAACACGAAATACCCTAATCAGTTATATTGACATGCTTGATATCCTCAAACCCTAATAATCCAATCCGATACCCCGACTCGTATAGTTATTATACATATAATCACGTAATTACGTAATCCGAACACAAATAGGGGTAACACGTATAACATAAGTACACACGTTTGCACATATATTTTTAGAAAATTTTGGCAGAAATTCCTTTTTTATAAGCCTACCTGTCGATTATAATCGACGTCAATAGTCACAACAATCCACAATATCAATTCCACCATTTTATACAGCGTACACCACAATACAATTCGTAATTAATTATTTAAGTCTGAAAGTATTTTTTGTAAATCATTTTATTTATTTATAAAATTTAGGACTCAGAGCAACGTTATCACCGTCCACCGTTGACTCACCGAAGTTCATCATCAATGGCGGTACAATTTATTGGTGCCCATTATGTTACGGATTTCCAAATAAATTACACTGATTTATTCGACTAAAATTAATAGCACGAAATTATTTATATCACGAACTGTAATCATAATTCCCTGAAATTAATAAAGTAATACGAATTAATTCAAACCAATTGAACCAAATGCAAGTAACAGAAAACGGCAGCATGCACGGAATGTGCCACCACTGAACAAGAGCAAACAACCAGCAAAACACAGGGATGGCCGGAAAAGACACAGCCACACCACACACAACACACAACACCAACGCGCACACACACACACAGTCACAACACATTTCATACATATATACGCAAGGTATATATACATATATATGCATGCAACAAAATAAACATCCAAACCAAGCATAAGCGGCAGCTCACCGGAAATAAGCTGGAAACAAGCTACCGGAAATGAGCAACAGGAAGAAGAACGAAGAGAGGAGGAGGGGAATCGAGACAAGAGAGAGAGAGAGAGAGAGAGAGAGAGAGAGAGAGAGAGAGAGAGAGAGTGAGAGAGAGAGAGAGAGTGGGAGACAACACAGCCGAGGAACAAAAGGAAAAGGGGAAACCCCGTGTGGTTTATTTTTATTTTTTTTGTTTACTCCCCTCCTAACACGTATCAAAAGAAATGGGATATGTATCAATTCGACACGTATCCAAACAGTATTCAGGGACAATTTTGTAGTTATCGAACCGCTGCGACTTTTAAAATAATCTCAATAAATCATGAAATTCACCTAGAATATTATAAATATCCTGAAAATAACGAAAATGTAAATTTTAGAATTTTTTTGAACAAACTTTGGGGTGCAAAAATTTCCAAAATAATTTTAAAATTTTCAGAATAATACGAACTTAATAAAATATGAGTTTCATGATTTTTGGAAATTTTCGGAAGTAAATATGAATTTTACAAATAAACGCAATCAAAAAATCATTTAAAAAAATAATCAATGAAATATTGATTTCTAAATTTTATAAAGTTCTAAAATTAATTATTGAAATTATAAAATTATAAAACCAATTTTAGAAACAATCCAAATATTTATGGAATTAAAACTATAATAAAAGAATTCCTTTTACAGGCAAAATAAAATCGCATAACTCACTAATAAATCGCGTAATCCAACCCTCATATCAACATCTCACAAATACATAAATAACGATCAAGAACTGCTGCCAAAAATCAATACACACCTTTATTTAATTATTTATTCCACTATTACACTTTTAAATATTAGAATAAAAAGAAAAATACACGAGTCGTTATATACGGTTTCCCCTGCACCCTTTCATTTCAAGGCTTCCAGCTGAGCTTAAGATTCATCCATGACAGCTCTAGCCCAACGGGTGGTCTTTTATTATTCTGTTCATAGTGAGATGTCATGACTTAGGCATCCTATTGAGTGTGATGATATTCTGTAGTATTTTCATGATAAAGGCTTCTCCTTTGAATCGACCTGGTTGGGTCGTGATACAACACATAGCTTATTTTCCTCATATGTTGAACACCGGCTCTCTAAATGATCCAACTACAAGTGGAACAAGAGGTTTGTAGTTGTTGAATGGAAGGGTGGAGACAAGGGGACGTACCTCAGATATGACTTTAGCTAACCAGTTGATAGTTCTCATTTCATTTTTAATCTTTCAGATGTCGAGCTTCTAGCCCGAGATCTACTCATTGATGATGACGGGAGAAACTGATAGAGTGTATATTTATATATATTTTAAAGGATTTTATTCTCATATTTATAATATTATATGATTTATTGGATATTATTAATTAGAATTTAATGATTTATGACAGGAAACAAAGAATTCCCAACTTTAGGTGGAATTGGGCTTATTTGGACTTAAATCATAAGGAAATTTGTATTTATTGGGTTGCACGCGCATACATCACTATTTGGGCCGCAACTTGTAGATATCAGAATTGGGCTATCTTACATCCCATGTTAAGCTAACAGAATTATCTACGGTTTAGAAGTGGTCCAACATCAATAATCCAACTGGAACAGCCCAGAATCAGGCCTGGAAGATGGCCAAGGAATTTTATATCAAAGTCCAATTTATTTTGGGAAAAGCATTAAAACTCTTTATTATATATTAGGTTTTATATATTGTATAGAGAGAACCATAACATATTGTATTAGAGAATAGTTCGATAATTGAATTCTTGAGAGAAGGGATAGAAGCATCTTGAGAGGGAGATTGGAAGAAGGAGTGAAGGGATTCATCCCGATTCAAAAGGAACTTTAAAGTTGTATTCTTTGTGCATCAATTCTTAAACTCATGGTTTGCATTTTTAATATATATTTTGTTTATTTTATCATGAGTAGCTAATTCCTTTATCCAAGAGTTGGGTAGTATTCAATTGGCTTAATATGTTTGTTTGATTATATTGTGATTTTCTTGTGATGTCATTGAGGGCTTAACACAATTGAGAGAGTCACAAACCTTTGATTATATTTATAGGAATTATAACGAATCAGGAGAGGAGTTTGAATTCTAGTACATGATATGATAGACACAATATTAGTATTGGATCGGGAGATTAATATGCGAATTGTGAAACATGTAATCCTTGGTTTTTAATAGTCTATAATTGTACTTTGTATGACCATAGGAGTGGCATTCAACGGATACTTGTAGGCACTATAATCTACCTTGGGAGAGGATTTTATAAATATTAGAAGGATTGTTTTTAACAAAACAAGAACACAAATATGACATACATGATAGCCATTGAAGAACCCTGATTCTTGGATTATTTTCTCTCATAGTTATTATATAGTATTATTTATTTATTAGATTAATTAGTTGATAATTACACACATCCACAAATTATTCTCCACACTTCTGAATTGTGAGAAATAGGAGACTTGAGATTGGTATTGATATTAGTCCTTCCCTGCGAACGATACTCTAAAAATACACTTCAACAGAGTCCCCTACTGGGAGTTCATAACCGAAGTCAAGCTCATTGAAGCTGGCCTTAGTTGCCTCTCTATAGAGGGTATTTATCTTTGTTTCTCCTTAACTTTGTGCAAGTTTATTCTTATATCTGTTTTCTTTTCTTCTTGCTTCAGCTGCTGAGGCTCTCGACGCCAAAGCCAACCTGAGCGATGTTGTTACGGGTAGGATGGCCAAAGATACAGCTAAGAAAGCCAACAGTATCACTAAGATTCCTACCTTCCTTGAGGCATCGAGATCCGGTCAGAAGAGGACTAAAGTCTTCGACGGGAATGCCAGGACCCCTTTCGAGCCAGGATGGGGTATCTCTACCAATGACTCCATACTCGGCAATCCTGTCCTTTCCCTTGAGTGGTCGACCAATTGCATCACTCCTCCTGACCTCTTATTTGTCTCTTCCGGTGAGAAGCTTCTCGAGGCCAAGATGCTGGGGGCTCAAGCCCTGTATCAGGTACACCTCTCCTTGTATAAATTTTCATTTAAGTGCCTTTTTTCTTAGAACTTGGAAAATGTTATAGGAATCAAACCTTGGGGACTTAGCCCTTCTTACTTAAACTCTTTATAATATTATTCATGTTTTCTTTGTCAGACCAACGCCTACTTCGCAATGTCCTCCACTTAGGCTACTAAGATGAGGAGTGACTATGTTGCGCTACAGACTTGCATGAACAAAATGACTATCTCCTCGGGGGAGTGGGAGTCCAAAGCTCATGAAGTCGAGGGTAAGCTTACTGTCATGGAGAGGAAATATGCCATCTCGGAGGAGAAGAGGAAGAAAGAATGGAGAGAGCTCGTAGACTCATACCACAGATTCTCATCATTTACTAAGATGATGGATGAGCACGACGATCAGATATGCCATGTCAAACTTGCTCTAGGTTGGAAGAGGGGAGTGAACGATGCTCAAGCCGTATCTTTAGATTCACAAGGTATAAATATTGTTGTTAGTTTATCAACATTTATTCTAATACTGATTGGATATTTTCACCATTTATTATGCATATTTTAAATCTTGTTTTTATGATTATTTCTTGACCTTATTCAAGGACTACCTTTAGTTGTATGACCATAGACCACCCTTCTTTATCCACCTCTTATTTATGTAGGACAAATTATCTGAGATATTCTGTGAGTTTTTTGAAAAGATTTAGAGAAAAACAGAACTAAAGAGAGGCGGGATCCTTCTTGGAAAAAGAAGAGGTAGATGGGAGATAGGATTTAGTAATCCTTGTGTGGAAACTCTGACTATTAAAAGTCATGAGCTGTTTGGTGTGAGGAGTTGTGAGACTACTTTAAAAGAATATAGAGATTAAGTAATAATTGTTATATTTTGCAGGTGCATAGAGTACACATGAAACAGTTGTTGATCAACAATATGTTGATGTAACGCCTGAGAAATTACGCTTGTATTATATCTAATAAAGATGAATTACGTGTTTATTATGTCATTAAGTGTATTTAGTTATGAAACCCTAGCTGTTATGTGCTATGTGTGTTCTGTATCGTCAGGGTATTTTTGGGTATTTATCGGGTATTTTATTTTGTGTTAAATGCTTCTGTATCAAAAGTTATACGACCCAAACTTTGTTTTAATAGCTGATATTTCAAATAAAATAATTGGCCTTATTTTTCCTAATATGGCTTGTACCATATCGTTATTCTAAACATCCAGTTATTATTGCCCAGTAAAGATACAATTGTTTAAGGGGGGTTGGATACAATTGTATAAATATTTCGAACAAGTATAAAAATATAACAGTTCTTTATATTTCTAATAAAAATTGTTACAAACTCTCTCAAGAAATATTGATGTTCTTGAGAGCTGCTGAGTCATACAATGCTCGAGTTAATCACAATGTGATGACCTAAACCGTGTTTATATAATACACAGCTGCTACAAATCAGTCTAGGATAAGCATTATCAAATACTAACAGAAAATGATACATATCTCTAACTGAATATACAAAGTCCTATCACTCCAAATGAACAAATATCCATCCCTCAAAATAAGGAACAGACTCAATCTTCACAACAGACTGCTCTTCAAATACTGATGCTTCTGCAGATACTGATGGTCATCAAATCCTGATGGCACATCAAATCCCGATGACATCCAGATGAGCCAGATCCTGAGCTTCTCCTGATCATTGAGAATCAGCACGTAACAATCTCCCCGAATTTATATTTAACGTAATGAAGCATAAATTCCATTCTCAATGATGCCAAAACCAAGTTACAAAATGTACAAGGAATAAGGTTTACTTCAGTATCCTAAGATAACTGACAGTTGTTTCCAGAAATTTGTTTAACCTTTCTTCCACCTTGTCTTGAAGGACTTTGACAAGCTTTTTCTTCAACTCTTTCTTCTCTTCAGTATCTTCTCCAAGCTGATAACTGGATGATCTTAATTTAGAAATTGAACTCTTAGTTATTTCAAGATCACCAATTAACATAAAGCTCAAACTGACATCTTCATGATCAGGACTGAAAGATAACTGAGGATTGTTGAGAAAACCCTTCAAAACCGCAGCTCCCTTTTCCATCTGCATTTATTGACCAGTGTAAGTTCTGTATATAGGAACATAATCATCATTGTATTTGTCTTCTCTGGTCATGACTCTTCTTCTGATACTCTCAAGTATCATAGAAGACCAATTTCTGGTGACATTGTCCTCAACTCTAAGAAGATAGTAAATATATTTCAACTCTGTCACAATCTTCGTCAAGAGTTGCTGCAGAGTAAAGCTTTTTACTTTACCATCTCTCAATAAGTACAGAATCTCCTCTCTGACATCATTATCATTCATCTTTCTGTATACAATCTTCACAGCTTCAACTTTTTCAAGATGTGAAGGAGTAATTTTCTCACCAAGATTGTCAGTCAGAGTATCTGTGTCAATAAATCAGACCTCAGAGTTTCCATTCCAGAATGACCAATACCTCCTCTCGTACGAGTTTTGATAAGCTTTAGTTTTTCATTATGTTCCACCCAAGAAGGTTTCTTGATGGACTTATCAAAATTCTTCTGTTATAGAGTAGGATCCCCTAGTCCTGCTAACACAAAATCAATATGCTTGAATCCTTTAGGATAGCTAAATGAGTAGATATATTTCCATCTTTTATCCTTCTTGCTGAGAGGAGCATAGCTTGTAGAAAAATCATGAATCTTCCCGTTTGATTTGTAAGAACCCAAATTTTTGACGTCTGTAAAAGACCTTTAGGAATAGTAACCTTGCGGTTTAATAAAAAATTTGCGACCATATCGTATACGAGTTTCTAATTTAAGATTTTGAGTTGATATTGTGACTATACGTACCAAATGAGTGTATGTAAAAGCCACTCATTTTAGGAGAAAACGAACTTTGTAAAATAACCCTATCTTACGGACTATCGAGGAATACGAGAATCACATTACGATTAAGAATTTAAAATTCTACGAATTAAAATTCAAGTACAAGGTTTCAAAGCATAAAGGATTTATAAGAAAGGATTTACCCCGAGAATCGCTTACGAAGATTTATTACGAAAATGAATAAACGACCAAGCGAATATGTAAGCAAATAAATAAATGAACCAAGGCCATGAAAATCCTAACCAAGTTAATTAGCAATAAATTATCCAAGCTAGCTAATTAAATTAAAATTAAGTAAAAGATAATATTTCTTAAAATAAGAATTCATGTTTTATAATTAAAATGCCTAGTCAAGTGTGGTGTGTAAGCTAATACCTATGCTTGAATAAGAAGCATCCTGTTGAACACACCTTATACATACCCAATACATATAACAAATATCATCCATTACTTCCAAAGGAAGCCAAAACAATCAACTTTTTCTCTCTCTCCAAAAACTCAATGCTGATTTTCAAGAACACCATGGAAAGAAAAATTCATATCTCATGATCTACTCATTCAAAAATCACAAAAAAATTTACCAAACCTATTTCATATCATGGGTAAGTCACGCACCAAATTTCATGCCCTTACATGAAGTTTTTAATTTTATAAAAATGTTTGAAGTTGAGGGTGAATAGTAACTCTGAAAATCACTAACTTGTTTTCTTGATTTTTCATAAACGTTTAAGGCTCCTAAAGCTAGACCAAGGCTTCATCAAGGATCTTAGGACTTTATTAAGTATTAAAAAGCTTCAAGGAAGGTATAAACATTCATCCAAACTTTGTTTAAATTTTAAGTTTTAAAAAAAAGTAAGGATCTTGGATATAAGTATGGTTTTGAAGATTGACTTGATATTATCTTGATGTTTAGTTAATCAGTTTTAAGGTTAATGATTGTTGCCTTGAGAACATGATTTTATTGAGATAATTTAGTGTTGAGATGATTATTTGATGATTTTTGATGGTGGTATAATGATTTAAGACGTAAACGAAACTCGAATCTTAATCATAACCTCGTTAAAACGAACAAAACTCAACTGAAGTTTCTGCAGACGTTCTCGAATGTATAAACTGTATTTTATTAAAATGTAATATTTTATTATGATATACAATGTTATAAGGATCGTTTAGGCACTTGAATTGCTTGATTCCAATTTACGGAACAAAAGTTATGACCGTTTTAGTAAAAGGGATTTACGCGACAAAACTGCTACAAATTACGAACTTTGTAAATATAAATGATCGACTTAAGAATATTTAAAAATCATGAAATTTTTACATAGAGTAATAAATAAAGTTTATTATCTTTCATAAAAATTTCAAGTAAAAATGTTGATTTTTCAGTTTTATAAAAATGTCGGAGCCAAGGTCGCGCGGAGTACAAACGTCAAAAACAACCCCCTGTTAGGAAACTGCCACTTCGGGGTTTCGTTACCAGAAAACCAATTTCAAATAATGTGTTTTAAATTTTATCAAGATCGCGCACGCAAAAATGGTGCGTTAATTGAGTTAACGGTTTCAGAGATATCAATGTTTTAGTGTGTTAGGTCACACAACACTGTAGAAGAGGGTTGAATACAGTGTAGAATACAATCAAATCAATTTCGAACACAAGTAACAGTAAACAGATATATTCGATATAATAAACTCTGTTATAATGGAACTGTTCTCTCTCAGTGATGAACAAATATCACGAGAGATGCTAGGTTACAATGTATGATCTTCTCGATAATGATACACATATAGTGTAAACCTATGTCTGTGTTTATATAGTACACAGTTACAAGATAACTTCTAATTGATATGGAATATAATTCTGTCTCCTAAAATATATCAATCAGATATCTTTTACAATTCTTTAAGTCCTCTAACTCTTTCCATGCATATCTTCTTTTTGTATTAGTCTCGATCTTCTTTCCTGTAAATCAGCTTCATTCCTTTACTGTTAGTGCTCCCGTACTTAAGTTCTGATATCCATCTTCTGATATTTATCTTCAGATAATCTAAGTTCTGATATCCTTAAGTTCTGACTTCCAGTAAGTACTGATTTCAGTAAGTACTGATATTTCCTGTTTGTTAAGATCTGAAAACTAAACATGTAACATATTAGACATGACATCTCATATATATCTAAAAATCTCCCCCAACTTGTAAATTGTGCAAAAATATACAAGTTAATAAATTTGTTGATGTCAAAAACATTTAAGTTCAAATGCAATAAGAGTTTAATAATACTATTAACTATAACTTACAGTCCTTGTAGCTTTACCAACTTCACTGGATCAATCTAAATCCATAATGATTCTTAACAAAATCTCTTACCAGCTTGTCTTCAGCTTTCCTTAGAATTTCAACTAACTGTGCTTTGACCTGCATCAATTCTTCATCTTTACTATCACCAATTTGATAATGGCTGTTCTGAGAGCTTGAATTGATGTTCTTTCAAGTCCATCACCAAGTCTGATAACTTTAGGATGTGAAGAGTTTTCATTATAACATAAGCATCTTCCTTTCAGAATAACTTCCACCTTAGCAGAATTCTTCAGCATAGGAATTTCTCTTCCATCATCTTCAGTAATCATTGGTATATACTGAGAAGTCTTTGTACCAGAGATTCTAAATAGATCTCTTATAGCCTTTAAAATGTATTTTGACCATCTTCTTGTAACATCAGATTTTAATTCCAGAAGATAATGAATATGTTTGAGTTCTCTGACAGACTTCTTTAGCACATCAGTATCAGCTAGTCTGTAAGTTAATCCATCATAGGGAAATAAAATCAATTTCTCCTTTATATTTTCCTTATCATGAGCATCTATCACAATTTGAGCAGACAGCACTTTGTCAAGGTGCTTTTGTTTGATTTGTTCATATGGTTTGTCTGTCAACATGAAAGGATCTCTTAGAGTAACTTCTACTCCTGTTTGTATCTTGTCTTCATCAGAACCTAATCCAGCTTTATCTCTAGGTTGCTTGGATCTCAATCAAATATTGCAAGTTGATTCATCAAGAGATTGGATTTTGGTTCAACTGGAGTAGCTTTCTTCTATAACAGCTTCTTCTTATCAGCAATTGTCATCTTTTCCAAATTAACTTGATCAGAATTTGCTATTTTTTCTATAGCTTATTGTTCTTTATTCTGAACTACTTGAGCAGTGTCAGAGGTTGTTTTAGATTCTTCAATTATCTTTCTTCTCTTCAGAATTTGAACAGTTTCATCTTCTATCAAATTATCATCATGCATTGTAGTTTGATAGACTAGAATGGATGAACTTATCTTTTTCTCAATCTTTAAAGATTTACTAACCTTTTCTTTTCCTTTTGACTTATGATCAATCTCAGTTTGTGATCTAGTCTTGGACTTTGAAGTCTCAGAATTTGACTTTTTCCTGATCTAAATGCCTTTTTCCTTAGGCCTTGGAGGTTTCTTTGCATCAGAAGCTTTAGACTTAAGATTTGTCTTCTCAATAGCAAATCTAGCTTCTTCCTCCTTGAGAGTTTCCAAATCCATTCCTGGATTTTGTTTCAAAAATAATCTTCTAGCTATCTTCTCATCAAGTGTCTGGATTTTAGGATTTTTGTAATAAACATTAGTTTGCTTCCCCTTTAGCTTCAGAGTTTGTAAAAACTTCTGAGAGTCTTTAGATCCTGACTGAATCAGAATATCAGAACTTGACATCAGACTTTGTTTATCAGAACTTGACTTCAGACTTTTAGCATTCACAGCATCAGAACTTGACTTGTTCTGTGTAGAAGATTTTCCTTGAACTTTTCCTTGACCTCTACTCTTATCAGAGTTTCTTTGGTCATCACTTGTATCATCCTTTTTCTTCAGTATTTCAGTAGGTGAGCATTTGGACTTAACTACCTTATTCCCCTTTTTGGCATCATCGGGAAGTAAGAGAATAAGAAGAAATTCAACTGAAGATTGGATTTCTTCCAATTGAGCTTTCTAAAAAACTTAGTTAGCCAGGACCTCATCAATTTGGGCCAGTTGCTTCTCTTGAATCTTCTCAATGGCTTCAATTTTCTCAAGAGTAGGTCTGATATATCTATTCTTGTCAAGCTTAAGCTGTAGATCTAGCTTATCAGCATGTTCCTTTAGTGTATCAACCTTTTCATGAGTAGAAGAATGTAGACCTTGAAGATGTTTGGTAGATAGAGCAGTAATCTTGAGTTGTGCCTTTAAATCAGCATTTGTGAGCAACTCATCAGCTTTAGCAATATGCTCTGTCAGAATGTTAGAACTTGGATTGAAATCAGTGTCATTCCACTTCTTGGTCCACTCCACACCTCTGTGAGTATCCTCCCAAGGAATAGGTGCTTCCTTTTCAACAAATTTCTTCACCAATTCTTCCTTTCCTACTATAGGAACTGGAGTCTCAGCAGAAACACTGTCTTCAGAACTTGAGGAAGACTCATTATTTTCTGACAACACAATAGTGTGTGAAGCAACTAGAGATTCAGGAACAACTTCATTTAAATTCTGAACATCAGAATTTATCTCCAGAGCTGGTGTGGTTGATGTAGATAGTATCTCGGCATTTAAAATTGAAAAATGAGTTGGAGATTGCTGAGCATCTGTAGATGGAGCTTCCAGATAAAGAACATTTGGTATATTCAAATTATGAATATCTATTTCAGAATTTTTAGTTTGTTCTTTAGCATCATCTGTAGCTTTAATAGGTGTGACATGAGGGGTTAAAACTGTATCAATAGCAGTTTCTTTGGCTTGAGCTGGAAGGGCTTCAATGATAATCGGTTCTTGTGAGATTAGAGATTCTTGATCCCCTTCCTCAGCTTCTTCAGTATCTTCTGATGGAGTCTTAGCCAAATACCTACTAGCCTTCATTTTCTTCAATCTCCTTGCCAATGAAGGAGTTGCTTCAACAGTAACAGAACTTACAGATTTCTTTCTTTTCAAAGTATCAGAACTTTGAGCTATTGTTTCTGTTTGAGAAGTAAAGTTCTCAGCTTCAATTATCAAAGGTTCTGATGCATGAACCTATGCTTCAACAGTAATAGAACTTACAGATTTTTTCTTTTCAAAGTATCAGACCTTTGAGCTGCTGTTTCTGTCTGAGAAGTAAAGTTCTCAGCTTCAATTATCACAGGTTATGATGCATGAACTTGTGCTTCAACTGTTTCCTCAAATCACAATATATTATTAACCATAATTTTAATCAAAACATTCATCAAAGGATAAAGTTCAAATATATGAAGTAAAGATTATCAAATTACAATTAGAACATGCACAGTCACATAATATGAGAGAAACAGGGACTAAATCTTGCAATTAAAGAAAATTTCATTAATATATCAAACGAGTACATTTCATGAAATTTATATATTACATGCAAAAATTAGAAGATAGTCCTAGTCTAAGAATCTTAACATCAACAGCCTTAGTCCTAGTCTAAGAAAACCTATCGACCAGTCCCTCCTGCTGCTGACAAAGAGCACTGCAAGACGGATGATCCGTTCTTGTTCAAGGAGAGCCTCTCTCCTTTCTTCTTCTAATCGATCAAGATGGAGCTGGTAGTCCATCGAAAAGAACAAGAGGTCTGTGTGAACCTCTTGTGGAACAGAGTTCCAGAGCTCTTCAGAAATGGTGGTGACATGCCACTCATGTTGCCAGTCATCACAACTCAACTCTATATTAAAAGTTTCATAGTTCATGAACAAGTTGAAAAGAACCATTGTTGTTTATGAAGAAGAAAAATGATAAGAATTAAAAGAGAGGGTGAGTTTGTGAGAAAATGGAAGATGATTTGGCTGAGATGAATTGTCGATTTAAATAGCCAATAGAATACCAAGGGACGCGAGGACTGTTTAATGATTAAGAGTAAAACATAATGATGCCTCGTCTCCCTACCGATGTGTAATAATAACAGTCAGTTAAAGTGAAGGCAGGAGTTAATGGGCACGTAAAATAAGCAATAATTACTGTACACATGCAGTTTTTCAAGACAAATACGTTTACCACTAACCCTTAATGATTATGACTGTTTTTATTTCCTTACCCAAATATATTCAGATTTACATATGACTATTTTAGTTTTTACCACAAATAAGTCAAGTAAAGAATAATACCATGTAAGCATCAAGGATTCCATCAGGATTTAATATCAGAACTTAACATATATTAGATTTTAACAGTCATCAGAATATGGCTTCTGAACTTAAAAAGTGAATATCTTTTTCTGTGATTCTTCATACAAATACTGACTTGTTTTCTTCAGAGTTTAATCATCAGAACTTCCATCAGAACTTGTCCTCAGAATTTATGCAAATGACACTTAACTGTTTGTCAAAAATAACTTAATCACCATAGTAATTTTCATCATTCATATGGAGTGAAAGTGTGTGCATTTAGCAAAATATCAGATAAAGATTAAAGTCTGATAAACTTCAGTACATCTTAGAAATAAGGCATAACTAAGAAAAGTGCTTAAAATCTGTCATCAATCATGAAGTCTACTATAGAACAAATTTATGCATGAATCCACCTCAACTGTTTGTTCTCATTTTATGCATCTTTTGAAATTCCTTTTTACAGTGGCTTCTCAGTGTAAGTGAGTCACGACTGCTTATCAGAATTTATGTTGTTGTCAGAGTATTTCTCCAGTAATCAGAGAATGTGAAAAGTCACCAAGAAAATTTATTTGTTTTTCTAATACATATTACTTAATACCATCAATGCACTTGGGTCTTCCCTTCCATATATTTACTCTAGATCTCAAAGGAGTACCTGACTTTTATTTTCTTTTCTTTTCTTTTCTTTTGGATAAGTAAGGCTTATCAGCATTTAGTTCATTCTTAAGATTTACTGACATCAGAATCTAACAAATAAGAAGTAAGAATCTAGTTTGTGACTTAGTAATAAGATACACAAAGTAAACTTGACTAAGCTCAAAATCAGAATTTGCTTGTGTTAATGAGTTTCCACATACACAACTAATTCAAACATAGGATTTCTAGTAAGTTAAAGACTATTAGGTCAGCATCTAGCACAGTTATCCTCATTGGATTGAATAGTCACAAAACATTCAAAACACTATCAGAGTTTAAAGATCCACATCAGATAACAATCAGTATTTAATGAATTTCACTTAAAGAACAGATTTTATGAAGATAAGACAATCTGTAAACACTGATCATAAAGTCTAATGCATGAGAACAAAAACTAAGCAGATTTAGAAAAAGAACCTGAAACCATTCCAAGTTCATTTACTAGTCTTGTAAAAGTAGCTTCACATAGTAATTTTGTGAAGATATCTACTAGTTGTTGATCTGTTGGAACAAAATACAATTCCAATGTACCTTTCATCACATGTACCCTTATAAAATGGTACCTAATGCTGATGTGCTTTGTCATTGAGTGTTGAACTGGATTACCTGTCATAGCAATAGCACTTTGATTATCACGGTAAATAGGGTTTTTAGAAAATTCTAACCCATAATCCAGTAACCGATTCTTCATCCAAAGAATCTGTGCATAACAGCTTCCTGCAGCAATATATTCTGCTTCTGTAGTTGATGTGGAAATTTACTTCTGTTTCTTGCTAAACCAAGAAACCAATCTGCCTCCAAGAAATTGGCAGCTTCCACTAGTGATTTTCCTGTCTATTTTGCATCTTGCAAAATCAGCATCTGAGTAACCTATTAGCTTAAAATCTGATTCTCTAGGATACCACAATCCCAGATCAGTTGTACCCTTAAGGTACTTGAAAATTCTTTTCACAGCTATTAAGTGAGGTTCTCTTGGATCAGCCTGAAATCTTGCAGAAAGATAGGTAGCATACAGGATATCAGGTCTACTTGCAGTTAAACAGAGTAAAGAGCCAATCATACCTCTGTAGTTAGTAATATCTACAGATGAACCAGTATCTTTATCTAACTTGGTTGCAGTGGCCATAGGAGTGGATGATGTTGAACTATCTTGCATTCCAAACTCCTTCAGTAAATTTCTGGTGTACTTGGATTGACAGATAAAAGTACCTTCTTCATTTTGCTTGACTTGAAGTCCCAGAAATTAGCTGAGTTCTCCTATCATACTCATTTGATATCTTGACTGCATTAGCTTTGCAAACCTCTCACAGAGTTTGGAATTTATAGAACCAAATATGATATCATCAACATATATTTGTACCAAAAGTAAGTCCTTTCCATGGTTGAGGTAGAACAGTGTTTTATCAATTGTACCTCTATGAAATCCACTTTCCAGAAGGAATTGAGCTAAAGTCTCATACCATGCTCTAGGAGCTTGCTTAAGGCCATAAAGTGCTTTATCAAGCCTGTAGACATGATTTGGAAATTTTGAATCTACAAAGCCTGGAGGTTGTTTAACATAGACCTCTTCTTCCAATTCTCCATTAAGAAAAGCACTTTTCACATCCATTTGAAAGACTTTAAACTTTTTGTGAGCAGCATAAGCCAAAAAGATCCTTATGGCTTCTAATCTAGCAACTGGTGCAAATATTTCATCATAATCAATACCTCCCTGTTGAGAGTAGCCTTTAACAACCAGCCTTGCTTTATTTCTTGTAGTTATTCCATCACTATCAATTTTGTTTCTGAACACCCATTTTATGCCAACAACTGATCTGTTCTTTGGTCTTAGCACTAGGGTCTAGACTTTATTTCTTTCAAATTCATTTAACTCTTCCTGCATTACTTGCACCCAATCAGCATCTTGAAGAGCTTCTTCCACTTTCTTTGGTTCAGTCTGAGATAGAAAAGAATGATAGAGACATTCATTTGATGTTGCATTTCTAGTTCTGACACCTGCTTCAGGATCTCCAATTATTAAGTCAGGTGTATGTGATTTGATCCACTTCCTTGCAGATTGAAGTTGACTTCTAGAACTGGATCATCCCCCATGATCCATGCTATCTCCATCAGCATTTTCTGATGCTCCCCCTGTAGTTATGCTCTCTGAGACTTCAGAATTTGACTTGGATCCTTCAGGATTTGAAGTATCAGAGCTTCCAGAATTATCAGAATTTGGCTCATCAGAACTAGATGAATCAGTACTTGAAGAGCCAGTAACAGGTTTTGATGCTTCTTGAGAGTCATGAGATGTGGTAGGATCTTCAGTTTGCTCCCACTAGACAGGTGTATTTTCCTTTGGAGTTGTTACCACAGATTCAATGACATCAGTACTTACAGGTTCAGAGTTTAAGTCATCAGAATTTAAGTCTTCATTTTCAAATCTCAGCTGATCGTGATCATTGAAATCTTCAAGACTAGTAATCTTCTTATCATTAAAAGATACATTGATAGATTCCATGACAACCCTTGTTCTTAAATTGTAGACTTTGAAGGCTTTTGTGGAAAGTGGATATCCAACAAAAATTCCTTTATCAGCTTTTAGATCAAATTTTGACAGCTGTTCAGGATGAGTCTTAAGAACAAAACACTTACATCCAAATACATGAAAGTATTTCAGATTTGGCTTCTTTTTCTTCACCATCTCATATGGAATTTTTCCATGCTTGTTTATGATGTTGCATTCTGCGTAAAACAAGCAGTCTGCACAGCTTCATCCCAAAAGTAGGTTGCCAGCTTTGCTTCATCAAGCATAGTTCGTGCAGCTTCAATGAGAGTCATGTTCTTTCTTTCTACAACTCCATTTTGCTGTGGAGTTCCAGGTGCTGAAAATTCCTGTTTGATTCCATGCTCTTTGCAGAACTCTTCCATGATTGAATTCTTGAACTCAGTACCATTATCACTTCTTAGTATTTTAACAGAATCTTTGACCAACTTATCCAACTGTCTGACATGATCAGTTAGAGTAAATGCAGTTTCATTCTTCTTGTGCAAGAAGTACACCCAAGTGTACCTTGTGAACTCATCCACTATAACCATAGCATATTTCTTCTTTGCAATAGACATGACATTGACTGGACCAAATAGATCAACATGCAGTAGGTAATAAGGCTCAAGAATTGATGACTCAGTTTTGCTCTTGAAAGAAGATTTTCTTTGTTTTTCCTTTTGACATGAATCACAAAGGTCATCAGGAGCAATTACTGATTTTGGAAATCCTCTCACAAGATGTTTCTTTACAAGCTCATTTATGTTGTTGAAGTTTAAATGAGAGAGTCTTTTTTGCCAATTCCATCTTTCTTCAATTGATGCTCTACTCAACAGACAGATTGCAGAACCATCAGAACTTGTTGAAAGTACGGCTTCATAAAAGTTACCATGCCTGTAACCTTTTAGAACCACTTTGCCTGTAGAATTGCTTACAACTTCAAAGTGTTCTTCAAAGAAATCCACATGATAACCTCTGTCACAGATTTGACTCACACTCAGCAGATTGTGTTTAAGTCCTGAGACAAGAGCTACTGTTTCAATGATGACATTCCCAAGATTAATATTGCCATATCCCAGAGTTTTTCCCATGTTACCATCTCCATAAGAAACTCCTGGGTCAGTTTTCTCCACAAAGTCTGAGAGCAGGGCTTTATTTCCAGTCATATGTCCTGAACATCCACTATTCAGTACTAGGATGTTTTTCCTGTTGCCCTGCATTCACAAAGACCACTAATAGTTAGTTTTAAGGACCCAGACTTGCATGGATCCTTTGGCTTTTTTAAGTTTGTTAGCATTTGTAGCGGATTTAATATCAGAGTTTATGCTAACATGCTGTTTATCAGAACTTATATCAGATTTTACATCAGACTTTACACTAGAAGGAATTAAAGCAACTTTCTTCAAAGAAGGTTTTATTTGATAATAATCATAGTATGAACTATGATATTCCTTACAAATATAAATGGAATGCCATAAACTACCACAATGAAAAAAGGATTTTGTGGTTTAAACCTAACAGACTGACTCTTAACTTCTGACTTAGGAGGTAAAGAGTTTATATTCTTATTCTTCCTGCAAAAAGAAGCAAGATGGTTAGAGTTTCCACAGTTATAACATTTCTTTCTAGGAGCATTAGGAACAGGCATATAATTATTGCTTTTATTCATACCTTCCTTTCCATTCCTATTTTTCCTAGCTACTTTAACCTTGTTGACATTCCTTATTTCTTTCAGCTTATACTTAAGCTGCTTCTTTGTCATTAAGCCTATGTTGACTTCAGCTGGTTTATCCTGTTTTAATTTGTCAGAAATTGACTTCTCCTTAACTTCTGTCACAGACTCTTTCATCTTTTCAGAATCAAACTTTACAGTTTTAGCTACAAACTTAACAGGATTTACATTTGGCTTAACAGTTTGTTTAACAACAATTGGCTCCATTTGTTTAGTTCCTTTTTCACTTTTATCATCTCCATAACCTAAGCCCTCTTTCCAGTTTCCACTACTTAATAAATTATGAGTTATTCTGCCAGAGTTAGTCCAAGTCCTGATAATCTCTTTTTCTTTTTCTAACTCAGTTTTGAATATTTATTCAATTTTAGCAATTCATCTCAACATAAAAAGCGTTATCTCTTTCTTTCTGAGTTTGATGGAACATAACTAACTCTTTTTCTAAATAATCATTCCTTTTCTTAAAAGTAAGATTTTTAGAAGTTAATCTTTCACATGTTAAAGTTTGATCTCTATAGCTAATAAACATAGTTTTAAGATATAATCTCAACTCAGTAATATCATCAGTATGAAAGGCATAAGTTGTTTGAGGTACCTTTAATTCAGCAGTTTCAGGGCTGCCATCAGCATTTGCCATTAAAGCATGATTCATCATCTTCAGAATCTGAAGAGTCTGTCCAGCTTTTCTTCATAAGTGTCTTGCCTTTGTCACTCTTTCCTTTCTTGCAGTCAGGAGATATGTGGCCTCTTTCACCACAATTGTAGCATTTGACATTTGAGTTGTCTCCTCTGTCAGACTTTGCACTTTTGCCTTCATACTTTCTGAACCCTTTTTTATCAGTACTTCCACCTTTCTTGAAAAACTTCTTTCCCCTTCTGAATTTCCTGTAGGCTATCTTTGTGATATCTTTCACCATAAGAGCACACAATTTCATCATCTCTTCATCAGAATCTATTTCAGGTAAACTTTCAGTTTCTGAATCATCATCAGAACTTGATGATTCTGAATCAGACTTTGTGATGAGAGCATTTCCTTTGCCTTTCTTTGAGACAGCCACTTTGGGGAATTCCTCCTCAGCCTTAAGAGCAACTGTCCTCGACTTTCTCCCATATCTCTTGCTTCTTTGATCCATCTCAAGTTCATAAGTCTTGAGCATACCATAAATTTCATCAAGAGCATAGTTTTCTCTTATAGTTGTAGCCTTCAAATCTCAACTTTCAGGAAGAGCTAAAAGGAATTTTAGATTTGTATCTTCAAGATCATATTCCTTGTCCACCAGTGATAGATCATTCAAGAGTTTGACAAACATGTCATATAAGTCAGTTAATGACTCATCACTTTTTGAGTCAAAGTTCTCATACTCTTGAGTGAGTATAGTCATCCTGTTCTTCTTGATTGCATCAGTTCCCTGGCATCTTGTCTCCAAAGCATCCCATATCTCCTTTTCAGTCTTGCAATGAATTACCCTGTTTGACATGAAATTATCAATGGCACTATGCAGCAAATGCCTTACCTTTGCATCCTTGGCAATGGATGAGATATCTTCAGCAGTATACTCACTTTTCTCCTTTGGTACGGTCTTTGCTGGCTGATCTGCAACTACAATAGAGAGCTTGATTGGCTTATGTGGTCCTTCATTAATTCTGTCAAGGTATTCTGGATCTGTAGCTTCCAGAAACATAGCCATCTTCACTTTCCATATGGGGTACTCAGAAGGTCTCAGTATGGGAACCCTAATAGTCTCATATCGACTGTGGATTTGAGTGTTTTTAGTTTCTTCAGTTTTGGTGGGCTTGGTTGGATTTTCTGCTTCTTCAGACATGATTGTTTGGATCTTTATTGTATGTGTGTTAACAGATAGGCTCTGATACCACTTGTTAGGCCACACAACACTGTAGAAGGGGGTTGAATACAGCGTAGAATACAATCAAATCTTTTTCGAACACAAGTAACAATAAACAGATATGTTCGATATAATAAACTCTGTTACAATGGAACTGTTCTCTCTTAGTGATGAACAAATATCACGAGAGCTTCTAGGTTATAATGTATGATCTTCTCGATAATGATAACACATATAGTGTAAACCTATGTCTGTGTTTATATAGTACACAATTACAAGATAACTTCTAATTGATATGGAATATAATTCTGTCTCCTAAAATATATCAATCAGATATCTTTTACAATTCTTTAAGTCCTCTAACTCTTTTCATGCATATCTTCTTTTTGTATTAGTCTCGATCTTCTTTCCTGTAAATCAGCTTCCTTCCTTTACTGTTAGTCCTCCCGTACTTAAGTTCTGATATCCATCTTCTGATATTTATCTTCTGATAATCTGTCCCGATATCCTTAATTCTGACTTCCAGTAAGTACTGATTCCAGTAAGTACTGATATTTCCTGTTTGTTAAGATATAAAAACTAAACATGAAACATATTAGACATGACATCTCAAATCTAACATAGTGAAAGCGGTTTGAATAGTAAAACTCCGTAGTTGACCGAACTTTTGAAATAATTTTCACCTAATTAAATTCATTTTATCAAAATGAAACTTTTAGGATAAATATGACAAGCACTCAAGAAGATCCTCGAGGTGGTTTTGTATTAAAATATTAATTTTATAATTTATTAAAAATGATAGAGTGCGAGTCGCATAATATTAATATTCGGTAAAGTCAAATCTAGAAGACCACTTTGACCGTCTGTTTCGACCAAGGAGTTATTTCGAGTCGGTCGAATAATGAAAATTATGAAGTATTGAACTTACTAGAGATATAAGTTGGTGATGAGAGTAGGAATACTGATTAAGATTATGATGTTTGTTGATTAGAAAACCTGGAACGAGAGGAAGTCGGGAAACGTATCTTGGACTCCAGGCAAGTTTTTAAACCCTACCTTTTTAGAACTATTGTGTTGTGATTCCTTTTAAACACTGCGATATATGCATGATAAATGTTTTATGGTGATTTAGAAATTATTATATATAAAAATCATAAGATATGATGATTTTGGTATAATAAAAGTACCGGATTTTAGACCAGGGATTGGTCGGTGTAAGTTTATAAAAACCCTGAAGTATTCCGGAGTTGTTATATTTGAGAAATGTTAATGCTAGAAAGTAGCGTGACATGTATATTGTAGATCGAGAGTCGGTCGGTATGTATATTATAGTAAAAATCCGGGAATCATCCTGGGGATATTTTAGGATGATTAAAGTCCATAGGAGTTACATTTCAAGGGACTCGACGTCCACTTACGAAATATTAAATACCTCGAACTTTTATTAAAATGATTTCCAAAGATTATATTCCCTCAACTATATTTTATTGTTCAAATAATGAGTATTATTTAACTATTCATTTATTATAGGAGAAGTATTCTCCAACGATGATTTATTTCAAACCCGATTAAATATTAAAGATTACTATAAATTACTTAAACATAAATTATTTGAGGAATATTATTTCAAATATTCTTTTAAAGTATAATCATTCGAGGTTTATTTATTTAACGTTTAATATTTAATCACTAATTATTTATCTAATGATTTATTATAATTTAAAAATCATAAAGCCTAATTTAAAATACTTTCTGATTTTCAGAAAATCATTCGAATAATTTTAGATCGTCGGAGAATATAATCTCGACTTATTTTAAATATTTTGAATATAGTTTCAAAAGAAACTTCCCCTTATTTAATTATCTGTTGACAACGGTCAACTCACATCCTTAGTACTTCCTCTGAAAATTTTCGGAAGTACATATATATTCATACAAATCAAAGTGTACCTATCAACAAGTAATATGCTTGGGGAACAATATAAGTTCCAGATATATGATGGGATTCTTATAAGGACAAGAAGGGGTAGACTCCCGTACCTCATGGACTGGGGAGACTACCAATTCACTACCACATGAGAAGGTATCTTATATACTGATGAACATATGGAGTATGCGTACCTGAGAGGGATGGACGCAAAACCGTGTCTTGAGAGGGATAGACACGAAGTGTGTACCTGAGAGGGATGGACACAGAAAAGGCCCGAATGTGGCCAGGGTGATAACCGATAATAAAAAGGGAATCGTCCTTCTACTATTTGAAAAGGTTACTATTTACGTAGTACGACTGATCATCATATGCGGTGGCTCCAGTGAATGTCCTATTCTTCCAATTGGAATTGTGATGCAATACCGTAACCCAAGCCTAGGTGTTGGGTTTACCATTAAGGTATTCACATGATAATAAGTCCACAAAAGAATTGTTTTCGAAAGAAGGTGTGTATCACCGAGGAAAACTATTTTTGAATAAACATATTTATCGTATACGGAATTATACTTGAATTTCCCATACAGCCTTTTCATACTATACATTATTATGGCTGAGCATTATTGCTCACTCTTGCTTTCTTTTAAATGTCAAAACATAATAGATAACCAGTATACCGGTGTGGGACTTAGTCGCTTGCAGTCATGGGGAGAATCTCTGGCAGCTTTGTCTCAGGTGGGCAAGAGTATCAGATAGGTATAAGATATCAGTCGTAATTATTGTAACTTCATATAGAGCTTATGAATAATTGTTTGAGATCCTGTAAAGTACATTTGAGTTTTAATAATAGATGATACTTGTTGTACGTCATTTCTAAGGCTATAACTTGTGAGTGTGTGAGATTGGGGGTCTGTGATATGGAATTATTAGATTATTGAGTTAATGCAGGTTATACATGATTGAAGGATTGCGTGACGACCCAGATTCCTGACCCCAGATTTGGGGGCGTTACATGATTTCTGCTATAGCTCTCTCTTTAAATTTAGAATTCTTTGCACATAGTCATTACAAGCTTGATCAGCTTCCCTTCTATCAATTCTTTCATGTGCATCAAGAATTGATTCATCCAATGCTTTGATCATCTTTTCATAAGTATCAAAGTCAGCTTTCAGATTCACAGCATCAGGAATTGCCTTTTTCTCAGGATTTGTGTTAGTTACATCAACTTGAGCAATGTCAGCGGTTGATTTCTTTTTCCTGGGGACAATTGATTCTTCAGTATCCTCAGCTTCTTCTTTTACATCTTTTCCTTGAACAGGAACAAAACCTTCTCTGAATATGACATTCAAAAATGCAGAATCAATTACAGAATCTCTACTCGAATTGGAAATTCTTCCTCTTCATCTTCTTCCTCTAGCTCTTGTAGTTCTTCCACCTCTGATAGTGAAGAAAATAAGGCATGGGTATGTAATTAATATTGCATTAATCATATCAGAATTGAGCCAACATCTAGGCCCATTTGAGAAGGCCCAAAACCCTAAATATTAATTAATTTCATAATTAATTAATAAGGGATAAGTCAGCTGATAAGATGAGTCCTATTGGAGAAATAAATCCTTGTAGATTGACCTCCAATGAACCTCGTAGGATAAGGAATCAGCTTCCTACTTCTTAGGACTCCCAAGTCCATTCTAATTCTGAGACTTAACACCAAGTCTCCTAACCCAAGTCCAATTTAAGGACTCCCAACATCTATAGAAGGGGCCTCACCCCACAAATCAGAACTACATTTTTTGACTTGATCATTGGCATACAGCAAGGTGCGTAGGCATCTTGTAAGGCAGATTGAGTCACGAAACACAAGAGCGGTCAAATCGTACCTCGAAGCTCACATTCCCTAGTAATAAACAGAGCAATTAGTATACCTTAGTTTTTTATCCATAACATTTGGTGCCGTCTATGGGAAGGCACAACAACAACCATGGAGAGAACACGGACAACAAGCAGCGCCCTTGAAGGAGGAACACCCGCGGGGATAACCCAAGCAATTTCGTCAACCGTGGAGGTACCTCCCTACTCAACCTATGCCGCCACCCAAGGAGAAGCCCAGTTAAGGGCAACTGAACCTCATCCACAAGGGACGATTCCCTCGGCTACTCAAGGGATGAATTCCCAACTTCAGAAGCTACATACACCTGTAAATTCTTGACCCGTTGGGTATGAGCATTCAACTATTGTGACTACTAACCCCCCTTATGGGATGCCCCTTTACCCCGAGGTTGGAGGAAGTGGACATGCTGGACGGGGAGAAGCATGAGGGCGAACACCCCCTTATATACAAGGTTTGGCTCCTATCCCGGAGGATCAGGAATTTTCTGGTCCTTATACTGAGAGAGAATCTAAATCCTCGGATGATGAAGTGGCCCCAAGAAGGAGACGTGATGGCAAAGAGCCGATGGCTGATGGTAACCAACGTCCTAGGAGTACCCGAGGGGTGAATCCCCAAGAAGTACAGGAGAGAATCAAGGCCCATGAGGCTGAGATTCAAAGGCTGAAGCGCGACATGGAGGCACACCAGGTTCCCAGGCCCCCATTACCACCTAGGGGGAGAAATCCTCCTCCAATCATAGACCTGGATGGTCCGTCACAAAGAAGGGCTGTAGTCGCAAGAGCTGATCCAAGCAATCTTCTTCCCCTTGGAGATCCTGATGATCCTACTCCACCATTCACCGAAGAGATTATAAATGCCCATATCTCAAGAAAGTTCAAGATGCCCACTATCAAAGCTTATGATGGTATGAGAGATCCCGCTAATCATGTCAGGACATTCTCCAATGCACTGTTGTTGCAGCCCGTGAATGACGTTATTAAGTGTCGGTCCTTTCCTCAAACCCTGTCGGGTATGGCTCAAAGATGGTATAGTCGTTTGCCCCCGAACTCTATTGGGTCCTTCAGAGAATTAAGTCAGGCTTTTATTAAGCAGTTCATCAGCGGGAGAGTGCATGAGAAAAGTTCAGCATCCCTCATGAGCATTGTGCAGGGAGCGAAGGAATCCTTGAGAGACTACCTAAATCATTTCATGAAGGAAGCTTTAAAAGCCCCGGACCTTGATGACAAGGTAGCCATGATAGCACTGCAACAAGGAACTAGGGATGAGTTCTTCAAGATGTCCTTGGCCAAGCGACCCCCTGAGAGCATGTTGCAGCTCCAAGATAGGGACGGAAGTACATCAAGGTGGAAGAGAGCATGAGGAAGACCGTAGTGAGCAATGAGCCCGCTGGAGGCAAGAAGCGGAAAACTGATCTGGAATAAATCGCTAAGGACAAGTATCCTAAAATTGAGCAAAACCCTGATTCAACCCCTAAGAAAGGAGGACCTGGGTAAAAGTTCGCTGAATACGCTAAGCTGAATGCTTCTAGAAGCCAGATCTTGATGGAAATCGAGAAAGACCAAGATATGCGTTGGCCTAAACCCTTGAAGTCGGATCCTGCCAAGCTAGACAAGAGCAAATATTGTAGATTTCATAAAGATGTTGATCATGACACCGATGAGTGTAGGCAACTGAAAGATGAAATGGAGTTCCTTATTTGGAAAGGAAGATTGAACAAGTACACTGGGGAAGGAAGAGATAGGAATAACAATGGGAAAAAGAACTTTGAAGATCGTAGGAGGGACCAAGATGATCAGGGGTGGAATCCCCAGCCTAGGGGACCAGTCATAAATACAATCTTTGGAGGACCACGACCCCGAGGACCACGACCCCAAGGACCTCTGATAAACACGATTTTTGAAGGACCAACTGCTGCTGGATTATCCAAGAACTCTAGGAAAGCATATACCAGCGAGGTTATGCATATTGTTGGAGAAGCCCCGAAGAGGGCCAGGACAGGAGTAACAATGGATTTTGATGATTCTGACCTAGAGGGTGTGAAATTTCCTCATGAAGACCAGCTGGTCATAACACCTATAATAGGAAACAGCCCGATTAAGAGGGTCCTTGTGGATAATGGTGTTTTAGTGGATATCTTGCTCCATGATACCTTTTTAAGGATGGGATATAATGACACCCAATTTACCCCAACCGACATGCCGATATATGAATTTACGGGAGTGGAGTGCCCCGTGGAAGGGAAAATCAAGTTGCCAACAACACAGATTTTGGACTTTATGGTGGTGAAGGCTAGTTCAACTTATAACTCTATCATGGGAAGAACAGGGATACATGCCTTTAAGGCAGTCCCTTCTTCCTACCATTCAGTTATGAAGTTTCCCACCCGGAATGGGATTGGAGAAGAAAGAGGAGATCAAAAAATGGCTAGAAGTTGTTATGTGGCCTCACTGAGGGCAGATGGAGTTGGGGGGCGGGTTCTGCCTATTGAAGATCTGGATATCCGAGAGAATGATGAGAAAAGAGGTAAGCCAGCAAAAGACTTGATTTTGATTCCTTTAGCCCCCGAGGATCCTGAGAAGGTGACTTTCGTTGGAGCCACACTAGAGGAACCCCTTAGAGGGAAGTTGGTGAAATTTTTGCAAGAAAATAGTGATGTGTTTGCATGGTCAGCAGCTGATATGCCAGGCATAGACCCGGAACTGATTACTCACAAGCTGAATGCGGATCCAAATCGGAAGACAGTGAAGCAAAAGAAAAGAAGTTTTGCTCCAGAGAGACAAGAAGCAATAAAACAGGAAGTAGAGAAGCTCTTAGAGGCTAGTTTCATCGAGAAGATACAATTTCCAGAATGGTTAGCAAACCCTGTATTGGTGAAGAAGGCCAATAGAAAATGGAGGATGTGTGTGGACTTCATTGATCTGAATGACGCATGCCCTAAGGACTGTTTCCCGTTGCCAAGGATAGATACTTTGATAGATGCCACTGCTGGACATGAGATGCTGAGCTTCATGGATGGATTTAGTGGATACAATCAGATCAAGATGCACAAGAACGACATCCCAAAGGTATCATTCATCACTGACTTTGGTGTTTATTGTTATCTTGTTATGGCATTTGGTCTCAAGAATGCAGGAGCCACCTATCAAAGGTTGGTAAATAAAATTTTTAAGGATCTTATCGGCAAGACCATGGAAGTTTATGTTGATGACATGTTAGTCAAAAGTCTAGTGAATACTGATCATATAACCCATTTAAGGGAAGCTTTCGAGGTCCTGAGGTACCACAAGGTGATGTTAAATCCTACAAAGTGTGCTTTCGAAGTAGGATCGTGAAAGTTTTTGGGATTGATGGTCTCCAAAAGAAGAATCGAGGCCAATCCCGATAAAATAAAGGCAATCCTGGACATGCAGCCACCAAAAACTATCAAAGATGTTCAAAAGCTCACTAGAAGGGTTGCTGCGTTATGACGATTCATCTCCAAGTCTGGAGACAAGTGTTTGTCGTTCTTCAAGTCCTTAAAGAAGGTTAAGGATTTTGTATGAAGTGAGGAAAGCCAGAAGGCATTCAAGGAATTAAAGAAATATATGGTTCAGGCCCCGTTGTTGGCCAAGCCAGCTTTGAATGAAGTTTTATACTTGTACTTGGCCGCTTCAGAGAGTGCCTTAAGCGCTATATTGGTTAAGGAGGAACTAAAAATCCAGAAACCCGTATACTATGTCAGCAAAATTTTGCATGGAGCTGAGTTGAATTATTCAACTATTGAGAAGTTTGCTTTAGCCTTGGTGATGGCTTCAAGAAAGTTATGTCCTTACTTTCAGGCTCATCAAGTTGAGGTACTAACAAATCAGCCCTTGAGAAATATAATTCATAGTCCCAAGGCTAGTGGGAGACTGATCAAATGGGTAATAGAGTTGGGAGAATTTGACATCGAGTATAAGCCACGAACGGCAATAAAAGCCCAGGCATTGGCTGACTTCGTGGTGGAATGTACCATACCCAACCAAGAAGTTGGGGGCAGGAAGATACCACGCCTCAAGACAAGGAAGTTGATAAGGGGGACAAAGAAAAGGATAATAAGGAGAAAGAATATTGGGTTCTCTATTTTGATGGAGCATCAAAAACAAATTCAAGTGGAGCATGTTTGGTTTTACAAAGCCCTGATGGGTTCTTGATTGAGTATGCCATGAAGTTAGACTTCCCGACCACAAATAATGAGGCAGAATATGAAGCTCTAATAGCAGGCCTCGGCCTAGCAGGGACATTGAGAGTTAAGAACTTGAAGGTCTGTGGAGACTCGAAGTTGGTCATATCCCAGGTGAAGGGAGAGTTTGAGGCAAAGGATGATACAATGGCTAAGTATGTCTGCCTAGTAAGGGCTGTGATGACCCAATTCGATGAATGCCATGTTGAGTATCAAAGAACCAGGGGACTGATTAATTATTAAGTGTAGAGTTAACTTAATGATTTAACCAAAAGATGTCTTGTTAAGGCGCGTCTCCCTAGACTGATTTGCAATTATGATAATGATATATATATTCATACATGCACAAATAGCAAATAAGTTCACTTAATTCATCATGCATATAATAAAATACATTAAATATTCCTGGCTTAATATCTAGAACAAAATTTGGGACATATCAGTATTTGATCAATGTACATCAGGATTTGATCAAATATAAATTGAAAAGAATTTATTTGTCCCAACTAACTATACCAAGTTCATTTACAAGCTTTGTAAATGTTGCTTCAGGTAATGGCTTCGTGAAAATATCAGCCAGTTGCAGATCAGTAGGAACGAAATGAAGCTCAATTGTTCCTTGTATAATATGCTCTCTTATAAAGTGATATCTGATGCTGATATGTTCAGTAAGAGAGTGTTGCACTGGATTTCCTGTCATAGCAATAGCACTTGATTATCACAATAAATAGGAATTTTTGAAAATGATAATCCATAGTCCATGAGCTGATTTCTCATCCATAACAACTGAGCACAGCAACTCCCAGCTGCAATATATTCAGCCTCAACAGTCGAAGTAGAAATAGATTTCTGCTTCTTACTGAACCATGAGACTGATCTGCCTCCCAAAAACTGACAGCTCCCTGATGTACTTTTCCTGTCTATTTTGCAGCCAGCAAAGTCAGCATCTGAATAACCACATAATGCAAAATCAGCTTCCCTTGCATACCAGAGACCAAGTGATATAGTACCCTTGAGATATCTGAAAATTCTCTTTACTGCAATAAGATTTGGTTCCATTGGATTTTCCTCAAATCTTGCACACAAACAGGTGGCAAACATAATATCTGGCCTACTAGCCATTAGGTACAAAAGAGAACCAATCATACCTCTGTAATTTGAGACATCAACTGTTGTACCTTCATGAGGATCAAGCTTTGTAGCAGTTGTCATTGGAGTAGTTGATGTTGCACTATCTTGTATATTAAACCTTTTCAGAAAATTCTTTGTATACTTTGACCGATTAATGTAGATCCCATTATCAGTCTGTTTAATTTGAAATCCCAAAAAGTAACTCATCTCCCCCATCATGCTCATTTAATATCTTGATTGCATCAACTTTGAGAACTTATCACAAAGTTTTTGATTAGTTAATCCAAAAATGATATCATCCACATAAATTTGAACTAAAAGCAGATCTTTACCTTGATTCAAATAAAATAAAGTTTTATCTATAGTACCTCTTTTGAATCCACTTTCCAGCAGAAACTGAGCAAGAGTCTCATACCATGCCCTAGGTGCTTGCTTTAGTCCATAGAGTGCTTTGTCAAGTCTATAAACATGATTAGGATATTTAAGATCCACAAAACCAGGTGGTTGTTCAACATAGACTTCCTCTTCAAGTTCTTCATTGAGAAATACACTTTTGATATCCATCTGGAAGACTTTAAACTTCTTATGAGTAGCATATGCCAAGAAGATTCTGATTGCTTCCAGCCTAATAACAGGAGCAAATGTTTCATTATAGTCAATACCTTCTTGTTGGGAATATCCTTTAGCCACCAATCTTTCCTTATTTTTGATGATTGTTCCATCAAAATCAGTCTTATTTCTGAAGACCCACTTTATGCCTCAATTGACCTGTTCTTTGGTCTAGGCACCAGCTTCCATACTTCATTTCTTTTAAACTCATTCAACTCTTCTTGCATAGCCATGACCCAATCTGCATCCTTGAGTTATCTTCTACTTTCTTTGGCTCTTCTTTTGAAAGTAGATTGTGATATAAATATTCATTTTGAGTTACACTCCTTGTCTTTACACCACTATCAGGATTTCCAATGATCAGATCAGGAGTATGATCTTTAGTCCATTTTCTGGCACTAGGAAGTATCCTTCTGGAGCTAGATGCTCCCCCTGAATTGTATACTTCATTAAATGTATTTGAGGCTCCCCCTGAATCGGTTGTGTTATCTCCTGATGAAGTATTGGGACTTGAATTATGTCCATCTGATATTGAATCAGCATTTGATTCTGAATGATCAGATTGAGAAGAACCTTGAGATGATTCTTCAATGTTAGTACTATCAGTTGACCCTTTTTTTTCTCCCCCTCAACATGTGTTGGTTCATTAGTGTTTGATCCAGATTCTAAAAATGCATTTTCATTTGCAAAGATTAGACTTTCATGAGTGTCTTCTTCAAAACCAGGAATCTTCTTATCATCAAAAGATACATTTATGGAGATAACTACGGTATTTGTTCTCAGATTAAAAACTCTGTATGCTCTTGATGGTGAGTATTCAACAAATATTTCTTCATCAGCTTTTAATTCAAACTTTCCTAGCTGATCAGTATGAGTTCTCAAAACAAAGCACTTACATCAAAATACATGAAGATGTTTGAGACTGGGCTTCTTTTCTTTCAGCATTTGATAAGGAGTAACACCATGTCTGTGTATCTGAATGATATTCTGAGTATAACATGCTGTGTTTACTGCTTCAGCCCAAAAGAAAATGGGTAGTTTTTCTTCTTCTAGCAGAGTCCTTCCAGCTTCAATCAACGTTCTGTTCTTTCTCTCAACAACACCATTTTTTTGAGGTGTACCAGGAGCTGAAAATTGTTGTTGTATGCCTTTGTACTTGCAGAATTCCTCCATTTTTAAGTTCTTCAACTCAGTGCCATTATCACTTCTCATAATTTTCACTTCATGAGTGGATCCATTCTCAATTTGCCTTATGTGATCCAGAAGAATTTCTGGAGTTTCATCCTTCCTGTGTAGAAAATAAATCCAAGTATATCTAGTGAAATCGTCAATAATTACAAGTGTGTACCTTTTCTTGTTGATGGACATTATGTTCACTGGTCCAAAAAGATCCAAGTGTAGCATGTGATATGGCTCAGAAATAGAGAATTCTGTTTTTCTTTTGAAAGATACTCTTCTTTGTTTAGACTTTTGGCAAGCATCACAAAGACCATCAGATGAGTATAGCATATTTAATAATCCTCTTACCAGCTCCTTCTTGGCAAGTTCATTGATTGAATTGAAGTTGAGATGTGAGAGCTTCATGTGCCAGTTTCAGCTCTCATCTACTAATGCCTTTGAGATAAGGCAAGTAGCTTCTTTCTCAATACTTTCATGTAGCCTTGCTTCATATATGTTACCATGTCTGTATCATATCAAGACAATTTTCTTTGACTTGTTATGTACAACTTCACAGTGTGAGTCATAGAATACTACATGATAACCTATATTAGTGATTTGACTGATGCTGAGAAGATTATGCTTCAGTCCTTCCATCAGAGCTACATTCTCTATTACTACATTCCAATTATCAGGTTGCCATATCCTAGAGTGTGTCCTACATTTCCATCTCCATAAGATACATCTGGGCCAACCTTCTTCTTAAATTCTGACAACAGAGATTTATTTCCAGTCATGTTTCCTGAACATCCACTATCCAGGACAAGTGTATTTTTCTTGTTACCCTGCAGTCATAGGAATAATTAATTAGAAGGATTTTTAAGGACCCACACTTGTTGGGCCCTCTTTTGGACAACTTAAGCCTTTGTGAGTCAGGAGTACTTCTGATAGTTTTTCCTTTGTCAGGATTTGTCTTATCAGAAGCAGATTTAGTAGAACCAAGAGAATTAGGCACACAAGCAACTTTATTAAATTTAGGCAAAGGTTCATAATAGTTGTGATATAGCTTCTGATGGGAACTACAAGTATAAATCGAATGCCAACTACTACCACAATGAAAACAAGGATTTTGTGGTTTATAAACTACTGATCTACCCCTAACATCAGACTCAGGAATAGCAGTTTTCATTTTCTTACTCCTCCTACAATCAATAGCAAGATGATTAGTATTACCACGGTTAAAACAAGTTTTTCTAGGAGCATTGGAAACAACCTTATAATTAGAATCCTTAGAAATACCTTGCTTACCAATCCTGTTTCTTTTAAGACTTTTTACTTGAGGCTTGTTAGTAACCTCAGATAGTTTCTTTTTCAATTGTCTTTTAGATAAAAGTCCTATGTTCTTTTCTTTCTTAACAGTCTTAATGGTTTCCTTGTTTTCCTTTCTTTGAGATTTATCACTTACTAATTTTTCTTGTGATGCTGATGTTGAACCCTTTTCAAAGATGGATTTGGGTTCATCAGTTTCTGAATAGATAAACTTATCAGGAGTTTTAAGGGTAGTCTCATTCTCAGTGTCAACATTATTAATTCCATCTACATAACCAAGACATTCTTTCCAGTTTTTCTTAGATATCATCTCATGAACCTTTTTGCCTGAAGCAGTCCAGGCATTAAGAGTTTTTCTCTCATTTTCTAATTCATTTTCTAACATACTGTATTTAGCTTCTAGTACCTTTGCTGTATGTTTAGCTTTCTTACATTCTTTCTGAATTTCAATCTGATTTACTAAATCAGACTCCAACTGATCATTTCTAGACTTTAATATTTCATTTTCAATTAACAGTCTATTGTTCTCTAGAATCTTATTTTTAAAATTACCATGGAGAGACTTAATAATAGATTTCAGTTCAGATATATCTTCAGTATCAAAAGAGAAGAAAGAAGTTGATATCTTAGACTCAGAGGAAGCAGGATCATCAAAGCTAGCCATCAGTGCATACCATGTGTCTTCATTTTCAGAATCAGAGGAGTCCATCCAATTCTTGCTTGATATAATCAGGGTTTTGTTCTTCCCTTTGTCATGCTTTGTCTTCTTGCACTCTGTAACAAAGTGACCAGGTTCATCATAATTGTAACACTTGATTTTTGTCTTGTCTACCTTTCCAGCTTTAGAGTCCTTTCCATCACTTCTTCCAGTTACTTCCTTTCACCTCCAGTGAACTTCTTCCTGAAGCTTCTATTCTTCTTATACTTCCTAAATTGCATCCTCTTGAAGCCCTTAACCAGCAATGCAGCCATTTGCATGACATCAGAATCTGTCATGTTCACATTAGTTTCAGAATCAGTATCATCATCAGGATTTGATGATGAATCATCAGTATCTGATTCTGACAGATTGTTCTTCTTCCTTGCAACTTCAACAGAACTTTCTTTTGAAGCTTTATCATATACTTTCAAAGCAACTGATTTTTCTTTGCTGCTTTTCCTCTCCTTCCATTGTGGACTTCCAAGTCATGAGTTCTCAGCATGCCATAGACTTCATCCAGAGTGATTATTTTCAAATCATAGTGATGTCGTACGATTGAAGTCTGAGTCTCCCATTCTTCATTCAAGGCTCTCAGAAACTTAGTGTTTGAATCCTCTCAATCATACACCTTTCCCACCAAGGACAGATTGTTGAGCAGGGTCGGAAATTTGTCATAGATATCAGTGAGACTTTCATCAGGCTTGGCCTCAAAGTGTTCATATTCTTGAATCATAACAGCCCTTCTGTTCTTCTTATTTTTCCTAAATAATTATTTAAAAAATATTTGAGGTTCAATTATTTTGAATAATTGATTTATTCTTATTTACTGATTATTAATTGAACCGTTTATCCGATTTAAACGAAACGACAACCTTTTGACTCAGAAAAATGATCTGTTTTCAATAAAAATAGTTTTAAATCTTAGTTTCTTCCGGAATTGAGTCGGCTTTCAATATTTATTTACTCATAGACCTATTAACTATAGAGACGAGTCTAATAAATTCCGAAAATTAGAAAACGAGCCAGATATTGTTCGATAATGCGAATGTTAATCCGATTTCGATTCTAAAAATATTTTTAAACCTAGAATGACTATGCGACTTATGTACTATATGAATTATGTGGTTAATCGAGTCCTAATTACTATTAATAACTATATGAGTCAATTATAATCATACGGGTGGACGATAAGGGCTACGTGATGTTGGTTTGAGACGCAATTAAGATATGCGTTCACTAAATGAGTATTTTTCTTTGATAGATACAAATCCAACAAGGCGGATCGAGCCAGTGTTAGAAACGATGATATATATGCAGTAAATCGCGTACCAGACAAGTTTTTTCCCTATTCTAAATTCAGAATAGTGAATTGTTTTCTTCTACTCAAATTCTGAACTCTATAAACACTGTTAATTCCTATTCACATACACTGATACACAATTACTACTCTTTTATTTATAATTCACTTCGATTCCTGATTTCTCTTGTTACGGCAAATACTCTATTCATATTCCAATAGATTACACAATATATACATTCTGATATATTTTTGATGTTGGGATACATCAAAGCATACCGATCATTCTGGATGTTCACCTGTGGACTGGATGGTGACAATAAGGACCAGTTATAAACTGAATCCTGTGGGCTGGGAATTAACCGGATCCCTGTTTTGGGCCGTAGAGCTTGGGTACCCGAATGGTTCTATACAGGGAGGTATAGATCTGCACTATATCCTGACTGATCAACAGGATATGGGTGCGAACTTTGTGTCCAGTCTAGTTTATTGATAATCGCCGATAGTGGCATTCATTATCCTATGCAGAAACATATAGTTACAGATACAATCAGATTACCAGTTCATTTAAACTTTTTTATAATACTATTGATATATTGTGGACCTGCTGAGCAATTATGGCTCACCCATTTTATTGTTATTCACTTTGTATTTTTCAGTCAAGAAAGAGAATGAAACCTATTCAGACCCGCATGTTAAAGAAGTGTGTCAAGTAGCAAGACCCTATAGCACAAAATATAACGACTCGTATATTTTTGGATTATTTAAATGTATAATTATTGAATAATTGAGTAAATAAAAGTGTGTTACTGTTGTCAGCTATGTGTTGTAGTCATTATGGATTGTATGTGTTGTATTATTCCATAGTAAGTGATTTTATTTATCACTATTGTGTTTTGTGGATTAAATTGAATAATGATTAGTGATTTAATTATATTTTTATTTTTTATAAAATTAGAAATTATTTCAAAAATTATTTTGAGTGTTTTATAATTTTAATATATATTTTTAGAGATTTTTAGAAATAACGAAAATTTATTTTATTGATTTATTATTCCTATGTGATTTATTTGGTATATTTATTGTTAAATTCGATATTAAATCCAGAAAAAATTCAAAAATTATGGAACTCGCGTTTTATTAAGTTTATAATATTTCAAAAATTTTAAAATTAGTTTGGAAATTTTTGGGATTAAATTCATCCGTACGTTTATTCGCTAAATCGTTAAATGCGGATATGAGTTGCGATTCAAAAATGATTTAAAAATTATGGAATTTTTTTATTAGTTTTCAAATATTCCGAGAATTTTAGAATTATTTTGGTAATTATTTGAGTTTTATTTGCACGCGTCTTAGTTCATTAAATTACAAATTTCGGGATAAATCAGGTCTACAATTGGGAATTCTGAACACGTGTCTTGTTTCTATTAATCCCCATATACGTGGCAGCATCTCAGAGGTCGGAAATAAAATCAAAATCATATCGGATAAAGACAATACACAAAAACACAAACATCTTAATTTCTCTCTCTCACTCACTCGATCAATCTCCCTTCTCTCTTTCCTACATTCCTTTTATCTGTTTCATTTCCTCGGCCTTCTCAGGTAAGCCATCCGCCGTTTGTTTCTGGTGACCCCATCGCCCTGTTCCTTTCTTCCCTTCGCCTTGGTATATTGTTTGATTCTTCCCTATGTTCACGCATATTGTGCGTGTTGGTGTTGTGTGTGTGACGATGTGGGTGTATGTGTCAATTGAGTGTGTGTGTGCTCGTGTGGGTGTGTTTACTGTGTGTTCGATTTTGCTCGAGCTGATTTTCCGTTTGTTTCTCCGGGATATTGGCGCGTGTGTTTCTGCAGTTGTGTTGCTGTCTATTGCGGGTGTATTAATTTGGGAATTGTTGGGTTATTTTCTGCAGGATAATTTATTGAATATATATAATCGTGAAATAAATTAATTTTGTGCAGACAATTAGATTTAATCGGTGAAGGTTCGTGATGGAAACCCAATTTATACGGGCACCCGCAAATTTTTGCCGCCGTCGGCGATGAGCTTCGGCGAGCCGACGGTGGACCATGATGAATATTTTAAGTCCTAATATAAATAAATAATAAATGTATACATTTTATTTTATAATTTTCGAAACGGAGTAGTAGTTAAATATTTATACTCGGGATTATTTGGATTACTATATTGGTTGGATTGTGATTGTTGGATTGCGTTGTTATGATATTGGACGTTGATTATATTTCGACGGGTAGTCCGATAAATAGAGGAGACGCTCTCCAATTTTTGAGAAATAGATTTCGAGAATGTAAGAATGTATCCTGTGTATTATCGGAAATACCAATCGAACGCATAGCTATCTAATTATAAATATGTATGAATCATAATTACGTGTCGTGATGGAATACTTTGCAGAATATTCAACGACCCTGATTTACTGAAACAATGTTTATACGTATTTTACAGAATCAAATAACAAACCGAGTTTTGAGTACGTGGACCCTAGCCATTTTGTGTAACGTAATAATGTGTATAACTATGAGTCGGGAATTGTTAGCGTTTGGGTAGAAGTGATAGCGAGGATATGTCAAGCATAAATGGTTGTCTAACATAGGGTAGTTCGACTTTGTAGGTTATATTCGGATGACCTGAAAGTTGATGTCGAACTAAAGATAGCCTATTGATCAGTCGACAAGCTCAGCAAGGTTCCAATCGAAGGACCTGAGTGTTGAAGTCGGATCCAGGATAGTCTAATAGTTAGGCGATAAAGCCGAGCGTCCAAGTCGAATCCAAAATCAACCAGTAAAATTTATAAAGCTCTGCAAGGCAAGTACCCTTGACCATTCTATTTATGCTTTAGTATATATGAATAAACTGTTATTTTATTCTCGTACAGGAACGGAAACGTTTTAAGTTACGTATCCCTTGTAGTTATAAATAATTGTTTTAAACCTATTTTGGGGAAAAGTAAATTCGAAAGTTACTTATCTCGAATGAAAATGATTTGTGAACCAGTTTTACTTGTGCTGTTAAATGAACGATTTTTAAAATAAGATAGGTACAAGTGTTTTGAAAACTGGATAAAACAATCATATATGGGATACACATGGGCTAGAGTGGCCTAGTGAGGTTGCGTAAGAGGCTAACTCGGTTGTGCGCGTTACATAACCGATTAGTCCAACAGGTCAGAGACCTAGCTAGTCTCTGGGTTCCGAAACAGGTGTATAGGATGGCAGTTAGAGTCGTCTGGTGTTGATATCCTAATCAGTTGTCTTCACATATCCATTACGTATCTGATTTGGCTTTGTGATTCCCATAAGGGAGTAAGTGATTTATGAAGTTGAATAATAAATGTGAATGGCATGCTAAAATTGGACTCTGATGTTTACATAGCACACAACTGTTGATTTTGTTTTACAGAGCATGCTAGTATTGATATTCGTTTTATACATGTTTTACTTATTTTCAAACAAGTTATGAGTTTTGTTCCTATACCTGTTTTATTATAAATCGTTTAACTTGTTATTCATATAGTAGTACTGCTGAGCGGTTGATTGCTCACCCTTGCATAATGTTTTGTATATATGTATTACAGATGCCTAGGAGACTCTTTCATTGTAATCAGTGCAGGGTTATAGTTCCTTCCGTATCAAGCTCCTCTGAGGTAGTTGTGTCAGACCAAAGATGGTCTGTTGAGTTACTGTATTAAGACAGTATTGTCAGGATTATTTATAATAAGTTGGTTTTATAATAATTGTAACCTAAGTCATACTTAAACCTGAAAAAGATCTTGGTAAAGGGGTCGTGTTTATGTTTTATCATAGAAGTGGATTATATATTATGTTTGTTATTGTTGTTGTTGATGACGTCAACTCCTGACCCCAGGGTTGAGGCCGTCACACCAAAGGTGTTGATCCCAATAAAGGAAGAGAGCTTTGAGCTACTTGAGCAGGTGTAGTGTAGATAGATGTGGTTTGTGTTTGGAATAAAATGAATTTAGTTTAAAACTTGCCTAGATAGTTGTTTGTAATAAGGAGAGTTCTATAAGATTTTAAAGTTGGGGTTTGTAATAAAGATATAGTGTGTTGTTCTTGTTTTCATACCTCAACCTTAAAGATCCTGGATAGATATAAAGGGTTTAGGTATATGTTTGAATAATTGTTATACAGGTTTGTATTATGTTGATGATTAGCAAGTAACCCCCAGATCTAAACTTCGGATTTGGAGGGCGTTACAGTTTGGCATCAGAGCTGTAGGTTTTGGTCCCTGAAACAAGAACATTAGGATTAAGATAAGATAGGGAGATCACATAAGATAGGAATAGAATTATTAGGATGTTGCTAGCTTCTAAGGTTAGGAATTTATAAGTTCTAGGAATGCTAAGTTGACCCTTTCTTTTCTTGTATTTTGGTTATGCTATTATCAGATAGCGTCATCATCATCTGAGAGGACAGTTACAGGACCAGTAGCCCCAGTGGTTCCTCCAGTGTCAGTAAAGGCCCCAGTACAGATACCTCCAGTACAGGTACCCGCTGAGCCAGTACCACTCACAGTGCAGCTACCAGATCCCATAGAGATGTTTGATCCCATGGAGTTCTTTGAGCACTACTACCACCTCCCCTACCTCTCCGGTATCAGTTTTTGCCAGAGGCTGAGCCTGAGCTTCCACCAGCAGCAGCTCCAGTTCCTCTACCTGTTTATGCTTCAGCTCCAGATATATTTTAGATGGCTCCTGTTGAGGGGATGGGAGACCTTGATATAGGTTTGCAGTTGGATTTACCACAGGATGTTGCTGGGATGCATAGAGTTCCCTCCAGAGAGTCAGTTGGTGAGATTAGAGAGCCTCGCACTGTGCCTTATCATGAGTTCAGTAGCATGCAGGACGAGATGCAGTATTGAAAGTCTCAGTGTCGTGAGATATTGGGACTATTTAAGCAGAGGGAGAGAGGACCATTAGCAGCACTCCAGCCTGATTATCTCTTGAGGAAGAGGCTTCAGCAGACCTATCACAGAGCCGTTTACTGAGTTGGGAGAGTTAATCCATGATGGGAGTCACACTTATGTAGAGTTTCATAGAGCTACCCACCTTGCCCAATCTGTTCTAGAGACTCTTCGATAGGAGATAGACCGTATCCCGCCGGGTTTCTGCTGTATGACGGTTAGACAAGGATCTTTCATTATATGTGATATATGTAGATAGAGGCGGCTATAGATACAGCAAGACTAGATATGTGTGTAGTACTTAGTTTTAATGTGTATCGGCAGCAGTTATGATAGACCTTTTGTATCAAGCACTAGCACCTAATGCCGGTGTTTATTTTATAAATAAACCTTTTTCAACCTCTTTTCTTTTTTATATAAATTTTCAGTCTATAGCATTTACATTTATTTTACTATTTTACAGTCTTTCCATATTTTCAAATTTTATTTAATTTTGAAAAGATAACTGAAATGTTTAAAATGATATTGTTTAGCTTATTTATTTAATATTTTGAATTGCTTCAAATGATTGCTCAAAATATTAAATTTTTTAAGTTTCTTATTTTAAATATAATTTTAAAAAAAAATCTTTATTCACTCACAACTGTTTAATAAAATTATTAAATGAATTTTTTGTTTTATTACCAGAAAAATGGCACAAAAAAGAAAGACCAGGACTGAGACTTGAAATAGCAATTCTGAGGAACAAAATAATAATGTCATGAACCAAATGTTCCATCTGATGCAACAGATGGTAATGATGCAGCAACAGATGCAGCAGCAACAGATGCAGCAGCAACAACAACAGATTCAACAGCAAATTTTACAGCAGCCACCCCGTCCTGAACCATGAATACCACCGGTTGTGCCTGTTGTTACTTTTAAGCAGTTTCAATCCATAAATCCTCCAGAATTTGAGGGCACAGCGGATCCTACCAAAGCTAAAGCCTGGTTAAAAGAAATGGAGAAGGCATTCGCACTAGTAAAGGTTGAAGAGGATCAAAAGACTGATTTTGCCAGCTATTTCCTGAAGGGACAAGCTAATTATTGGTGGGAATCCAAGAAAGCTTTAGAAGGTGAAGATATCGTGACTTGGGATAAATTCATCAAATTGTTTCTGGAGAAGTATTATCCTCGAAATATGAAGAACCAAATGGAAATCAAGTTCTTACATTAAAGCAATGGAACATGTCAATGACTAAATATGAAGCCAAGTTTATGGAATTGGCTAGGTTTTTTCCAGAACAGGTTGATACTGATGAGAAACGGACTAAGAGATCCCAGAAGGGATTGCGGTCATGGATTCATAGCAGAGTGGCAGTATTTGAACTGACGACATATACGACCGTGGTTTAGAAAGCCATAATTATCGAAGGGGAAAGTGAAATGTCCCAAAAGGAAAAGGGACAAGAAAATTCTCAGAACCATTTCAATAGAAAGCCGGGATTCCAAACCCGGACAAATATGAATTTCAAAAGGATTGAACATGGCTATCAGAGAACAGGTAATCGTTTCCAAGTCCCAATCCAGCAGAGACTCATCAGACCAACACTGCCATACTGCAAGACATGTAGTCAGAAACATACGGGCGTCTATAGTAAAGCAAATGTGATATGCTTCAGGAGTAAGCAGAAAGGGAACTACTCCAATGAATGCCCAACAAGCAAGGTAGACGTTACATGTTTCCAGTGCGGGCAGAAAGGGCATGTTTTCAGGGATTGCAGGGACCGGTGATGGCAGCCAGTGTTCCAAGAGTATTGGCACTACCTCCACCATCACAGCAGAATCATCCAAGAGCAAGTACTTTTAATATGACAATGAAGGAAGTTGTGCAGAATCTGAGTGTGGTTGCAGGTACGCTTTCTGTGAATTCTGTTGATGCAAAAGTATTGATTGACTCTGGAGCAACAAGATCTTTTATTTCTGAAGAATTTGTTGCTAAAATAAATTGTGAAATTCAATGGTTGGGCGAGATGTTAATTATAAAGTTAATAAATAATGACCAAGTTCAAGTAGACCGAGTGTGCCCCGAGTACGATATCGAAATAGTAGGACGTTACTTCCCTGTTGACTTGATACCTTTCAAGTTAGGAGAATTTGATGTTATTATAGGAATGGAATGGTTGGCCGATAATAATGCTCAGATAGACTCTGCGAATAAGAAAGTCAAATTATGAACTGCGGATAATGTAACGGTAATATTTAGAGGTAAGAAACAACAGAAAAGGTTCCTGACAATGATGCAGACTAAACGATTTCTACATCAAGGATATAGAGCTTATCTAGCCTATGTATTGGATACTGAAAAGAAAGTGCAAAAATTGAAAATATTCCTGTGGTGTGAGAGTTTTCTGATGTCTTTTCGGATGAACTTCCAGGATTACCGCATAATCGAGAAATCGAGTTTACTATTGATTTAGCACCAGGCACGAAATCAGTTTCAAAAGCTCTATATCGAATGGCAGTGGTTGAGATGAAAGAGTTGGCGATACAGTTACAAGATTTTCTGGATAAAGGGATAATAAGACCTAGTGTATCACCATGGGGTGCACCGATATTGTTTGTTAAAAAGAAAGACGGAAGTATACGATTATGCATCGACTATCGTGAGTTAAATAAGTTGACTATCAAGAATAAGTATCCTTTACCACGGATAGATGATTTATTTGATCAACTAAAAGGAGCCGCATGATTTTCAAAGATAGACTTGAGGTCAGGGTACCATCAATTAAAGATCAAGGATGAAGATATTCTCAAGACTGCTTTTCATACCAGATATGGACATTATAAATTCCTCATAATGGCATTCGGTTTAACTAATGCACCAGCAGCATTCATGGATTTGATGAACAGGGTATTCAAGATATACTTGGACAGATTTGTGATTGTATTTATTGATGACATCTTGATTTACTCGAAGACCGAAGAACAACATGTTGAACATCTAATAATTGTTTTCGAAATCATAAGAAAGGAAGAGCTTTACGCGAAATTCTTGAAATGCGAATTCTGGTTAAAAGAAGTACAATTCCTAGGCCATAGAATCAGTACTGAAGGAATTCAAGTCGATACAGTAAAGATTGAAGCTGTTTTGAATTGGGAAAGACCAAAGACCCCGACAGAAGTTAGAAGTTTCTTGGGATTGGCTGGTTAATATAGAATATTTGTTAAAGATTTTGCGAAGATAGCTACACCACTAACCAAATTAACTTGAAAGAATGAAAAGTTTGTATGGGATGAAAAATGTGAAGGAAGTTTTCAAGAATTAAAGAATCGACTAGTGACCGCACCTGTACTTGTGCTACCAGATGATCAAGGAGATTTCATTATTTAAAGCGACGCTTCCTACCGAGGACTTGGATGTGTACTAATGCGGCACGGCAACGTAATTGCATATGCTTCTAGACAATTAAAACCTCATGAATAAAAATATCCAACGCATGATCTAGAATTAGCTACAATCATGTTCGCACTGAAACTTTGGAGACATTATCTTTATGGTGAGAAATGTGAAATTTACACGGATCACAAAAGTCTGAAGTATATTTTTACGCAGAAGAAACTCAACATGAGGCAGCGACGTTGGCTAGAGCAAATCAAAGACTATGATGTGTCAATCAACTATCATCCAGGAAAATCAAACGTCGTAGCAGATGCGTTAAGCCGGAAAGAAAGATTAAATATGTTAACATCTTCAGAAGATTGATCAAAGAGTTTGATAAATTGGAAAATGAAGTTCGTATTCCACAAAAATCCACTGAAATGAACTATACAATGACATTCCACCCAGAACTGTTGGAAAAGATTAAAAGATGTCAAGAGGAAGTAATGAATCATGAAGACGACAGTCTGACAGGAGAAGAAATTACAAGTCAGAAAGATGACAAAGGAATTTTACGATTTCCTTAAGAATTTGGATACCTAATATACCAAAATTGAAAGAAGAAATTTTACGAGACGCTCAAAATTTAAGATATTCCATTCATCCAGGGAGCACCAAGATGTATCGAGATTTAAAAGAAAACTTTTGGTGGCTAGATATGAAAAAAATAGCGAAATGGGTGATTAAATGTTATACGTGCCAACGAGTTAAAGCAGAACATCAACGTCCAAGCGGATTACTACAACAACTGCATATTCTAGAATGGAAGTAGGAACATCTAGAAATGGATTTCGTAGTAGGACTCCCGAAAATCAAAGCAAATCATGATGCAATTTGGGTTATTATTGACAGATTAACGAAGTCAGTACATTTTCTTCCAATCAACGAAAGGTTTTCGCTCGACAAGTTAGTGCATTTATATCTCAAAGAAATTGTAATGCGACATGGAGTTCATATATCAACCGTATTTGATCGAGATCCACGTTTCAATTCGAGATTCTGGAGACAGTTTCAGGAATGTTTAGGTAGAAAAATAAATATGAGTATCGCTTACCATCCGCATACGGACGGGAAAAGTGAAAGAACAATCCAAATAATTAAAGACATGCTATGGGTCTTTGCAATAGAATTTGAAGGCAGTTGGGACGAACATTTACCATTAGTGGAATTCTCTTAAAATAACAGCTATCATGCAGGCATTGGAATGCCACCTTATGAAGCTTTATACGGAAGGAAGTGTAAATCACCTGTGTATAGGGATGAAGTTGGTGAACGCAAAATTATAGGTCCAGAATTAATTCAACAGACCAAGGAAAAAGTAAAGCTTATATAAAAGCGAATGGAAGCAGCGCAAAATCAACAATGCATATATGCAGATCAAACTAGAAAAGATATAGAAGACCAGGAAGGAGAGCATGTGTTACTAAAAGTATCGCCTTGGAAGGGCTTAACCAGATTTGGCAATAAAGGCATACTGAAGCCACGATATGTTGGTCCATTTGAAGTATTAAAGAAAGTCGGAAAGGTCACATACGAGTTAGCCTTACCACCCCATATGCAGCATATTCATAATGTGTTTCATGTGTCAATGCTTAAGAAATACAATCCTGATTCTAGACATGTAATAAAATATGAGCCGATAGAGATTCAAGCTGATTTGTCATATGTCGAGCAGCCAATAAGAATTCTAGATCAGCAAGAGAGAGTATTAAGAAATAAGTCGGTACCATTAGTACGAGTTTTATGGAGAACCCCTATGATTGAAGAGTCAACCTGGGAACTTGAGAGTGAAATGTTGGAAAAGTATCCCCAATTATTCTCTTAGCCAGATTCTGAGGACATAATCCTATTAAGGGGGAAGGTCGTAACGCCTGAGAAATTACGCTTGTATTATATCATAATAAAGATGAATTATATATTTATTATGTCATTAAGTATATTTAGTAATGAAACCCTAGATGTTATGTGCTATGTGTGTTCTGTATCGTCAGGGTATTTTTCAGGTATTTATCGGGTATTTTATTTTGTGTTAAATGCTTCTGTATCAAAAGTTATACGACCAAAACTTTGTTTTAATAGCTGATATTTCAAATAAAATAATTGACCGTATTTTTCCTAATATTGCTTGTACCATATCGTTATTCTGAACATCTAGTTATTTTAGAAATTTTCTCGTTTCACGAAAAATGACTTTTTCGGGCCCCTTCGGGTGTTAAAACCCCCCACAAAAATCACATTTTTATTTTTATAGAATCATGGTACTTTCAAATATTCCATTTCTTTGCATTTTTGAATTATTCACAATTTTTGGAAATTTTTGGCATATATTTTGTATTTATTGAATATTTAAAAATTTATACTCAAAATTTTTTAATTAAGGGCCAATTAATTTTATTAGATGTATAAATACGGCCTTAATTTTAATTAGGAGTATTATTTTCATTACTATAAATAGCCTAATTATAATTATTTAATTATAATTAAATTATAAAAAAAAATCAGAATATCAAGAAATTCTCTGCAAATCGGGTTAGGAATTCATATTCGGGTCAAAGAATCAACAGGTGATTTTGATCGATTATCGGCATCAAATCTAGTCGTGTGAGTACTCAAATCGATGCTCCTGATCTGTTCTTTCAATTCCTTGCATTAATTTCATGTTTTAATCTGTTATTTTTCGATTTTAATTTATAGGGTTTATATTCGAATTAAAGTGTTTTGATTCTAGGGTTATTTGATTGATTTGATGATTGGTATAGCTTCCCTGTGATGTGTACAGTCGATTTATGTATTCAATTTCATCAAACGATTCATGTATGATCGAATTCGATTATTAGGGTTTTATGTGAATTTTTGATTAATACGTTTTTTATTTTGAGCAAGTTGAGGTATTTAGACTGTAAGGGGTTTGATTGTACACTGAACAAGCTTTGATTTGAGCTATTAAACTCAAAGTTTCATGTACAAATCTGTGATTTCGATAGTTGGAGTTCTAGGGGTTATTCAGGGATGTTGTGGTCGGAGTTGAGTTGTTTAGATGATTTGGAATTGATTCCAGCTGAAAAAGTAACCAAACGGTTACATTTTTTGCCTGAAAACGGCTGGCCGGAATCTGTTTCGGTCGCCGGATTCTGGGTAAAATCCGTTCATGTTCTTCATGACCCGGATTTTGAACCGTTTTCGGAACCCGGGTTTGATATGCTTTTGCCCAATTCCATTTTTAGAAACCTATTATTGGATTTTTATTTTTACTTTTTATTTTTATAAATTATAAAATCAGTTTTATTTATTTAAATAAATTGATTAATTGATTTAATTAATTAATTGATTTATTTTATATATAAATTTGAAATATTTTCTAAAATTTGAAATTATTATTTATTTAATTATTTATTATTTATTCATTATTTATTTATCATTTATTAATTATTTAAAATGATTAATTATTTTGATAATTATAAAGTTTATTTTCAATACTTCATTATAAATTCATTTTAATTCCAAAAATTATGGAAAAATCATTTTTAATTCTAATTTTTCCCAAATAATTATTTAAAAATATATTTGAGGTTCAATTATTTTGAATAATTGATTATTTTGAATAATAAATTGATTTATTCTTATTAACTAATTATTAATTGAACCGTTTATCCGATCTAAACGAACCGAAAGCCTTTCGACTCAGGAAAATGATATGTTTTCAATAAAAAAATAGTTTTAAATCTTAATTTCTTCAGAAATTGAGTCGGCTATCGATATTTATTTACTTATAGACCTATTAATTATAGAGACGAGTCCAATAAATTTTGAAAATTAGAAAACGATCTAGATATTGTTCGATAATGCGAATATTGATCCGATTTCGATTCTAAAAATATTTTTAAACCTAGAATGAGTATGTGACTTATGTGTTATATGAATTATGTGGTTAATCAAGTCCTAATTACTAGTAATTATTATACGAGTCAGTTATAATCGAACAGGTATACGATAAGGGCTACGTGAAGTCGGTTTGAAACGCGATTAAGATATGAGTTGACTAAATGAGTATTTTATTTCTTTGATAGATACGAAGCCAACAAGGTGGATCGATTCTTGATTCTTGATTTCTCTTGTTTATAATTCACTTCGATTCTTAATTTCTCTTGTTACGTCAAATACTCTATTCATATTCCAATAGATTACACAATATATACATCCTAATATAATTTTGATGTTGGGATACATCAAAGCATACTGATCATTCCGGATGCTCACTTGTGGACTGGATGGTGACGATAAGGTTTAGTTATAAACTGAATCCTATGGGCCGGGAATTAACCGGATCCCTATTTTGGGCCGTAGAGCCTGGGTACCTGAATGGATCTATACAGAGAGGTATAGATCTGCATTGTATCTTGACTGATCAGCAGGATATGGGTGCAAACTTTGTGTCCAGTCTAGTTTATTAATAATCGTCGATAGTGGCCTTCATTATCCTTTACAGAAACACATAGTTACAGATACAATCAGATTACCGGTTCATTTAAACTTTCTTATAGTACTATAGATATATTATGGACTTGCTGAGCAATTATGGCTCACCCTTTTTGTTGTTATTCACTTTGTCTTTTTCAATCAAGAAAGAGAATGAAACTTATTCGGAATCACGTGGTAAAGAAGCCTGTCAAGTAGCGGGACCATCTAGCACCAAAGGTGCTGATCCCGATAAAGGAAGAGAGCTTTAAGCTACCTGAGCAGGTGTAGTGTAGATAGATTTGGTGTGTGTTTGGAATAAAATGAATTTAGTTTAAAACTTGTCTAGATAGTGGTTTGTAATAAAGAGAGTTCCATGAGATTTTAAAGTTGGGGTTTGTAATAAAGATACAATGTGTTGTTCTTGTCTTTATACCTCAATCTTAAAGATCCTGGACAGATGTAAAGGGGTTAGGTATATGTTTGAATAATTTTTATACAGGTTTGTATTATTTTGATGATTAGCAAGTACCCCAAATCTAACCCCGGATTTTGAGGGCGTTACAGTTGACACTTTGATAAACTTTGATGTGCCATGTTCTACTAATCTCTCCACAGATCTAAGTACTAATACTTTCTTGTAGCCCATTCAATCTACTATTCCACCACATGTAGCAATCCCTGTTTTTGCTGGAAACAGTCCATTCACTCTATTATTCCACCACCTGAAGTAATCCATGTTATTGCTGAAGATGTAGTAGCACAATAGTCCATTCATAAAGTTTCATCCATTTCAGAGTCACCATAGCACTCTAAAGGAATTGAGGTTGTGGAAGTAAATTTAGAAGCTCCAGTTCATTTATCTACAATTCTTGAAGATGTGGAGTTAACTAGTTGAGGTTTTGAACCTTATGAAGCTGCTGGATAACATACGGCACCGATTTCTGATTCTATCTTAAATACTGAAGCTGGTGAGGAAGTTCAGCAGATAGTTCAAAATCCAGTTGCAAAGGGAGAATCTAAGATGGTGAAGAAGCTAATATTTATAATGTTCCTATAGATCCTGAGGATGATCTTTTCTTCCCTTAAGATATGTGAGGCAACAGAAACTGAAAGAGTTAGATGCCAATAAGAAGCAGGATTATTTTGATGCTATCTGGAATGCTAAATGGAAAGATGATACATATCCTATTTCCAGAACAAATGTTTTTGAACATCTATTAAAATGGATGAATAGAGAATTCAAAATTCTGATATACTGACTCATCTTAAATCATCTACTCAGGTTATCAGATCCTTGCATACAGCTCAAGAAGTAACTACTTCTCAAATCAATCAGATCAAAGAATCAATAATTGCTTCAAAGCAGACTACTCATCGGGAAATTCAGAAGCAAATTGCACAAATTGTTGCCAGACAAACTACAATTAAAGTTAATCAAGCTAGATCGTAAACTAAGCAAGTTCAAATGTCTGATCAACTTACAGAGGTACAGAATTCAATGGAGCTGATTCTTTCTCTACTACTTGGTGATGATGCCAAAAAGGGGGAGAAAATTATTCAATCTAAATGCAAGCAGCTGACATTGACAAATACTGATGATGAAAATCCTGATGGAGGTAATAAGAGGGGACAGAAGGATAGTGAAAAAAGAAGAGGTGAAGAGCTAGTTGGAATTAGTGGTTCATCAAAAACAATTACTAGGTTTCAATATAGACAAGGTGGAGAAATTAAGAAAAGTGAAAGAAGAGTTAAAGAACTGACTATGACTACAACAACTCAACAAACTTTACAAGTCACAATTATTGATGAAGACCAAGGTATTCTGGAGATAGAAGCTGGTGCAGAAGCAAGTCAGTATCTTCAAACACAGAAAGTAAAAGGTAGAAACATAACTCTATTCTAGAAGGATCCAAAGATTTAAGAATTTGACTCTGAGGTGAGTAGAAGAATCTTTGAAAGAGAAAATCTTGGAGTTGATCTAGAACAGCTAAGGAAAAAGGAGGAAGACTTCAAGAAATCCATGAAGAGAGTAAATATTGATACTGCTATTATCTCTCAAGATTTTTATGAAGATGATCCTTCTTACAAACCAACCAAAGGTGTAGTCATAATGGAGGTAAGTCAGGAAGAGGGTGAAAGATCTCTCAGATCTCAAGCTATCTTAACTGCTGACAGGAAGCATAAAGGGAAAGAGAAGATAGGAGAGAAGTCAAAGCTTTCAAAGCCTAAAGCCAAAGCTGTTGCAAAGAAGAAATTAGTATCTAAGGAAACTAAATCATAAATACTGATAGATCCAATCTATACAGTTGTTCAACCTTTTGATACTGATGAAATTACTGAAGAAGAAGAAGTCAGTCAATCTCACCAAAGAAGGAAAATTCATGGAGCTAACTGGGATGAAAAACTGAAATTAACCTCTGACATTGCTCAAGTTAATAAAGAAGAAGCTGTTATTCAACCAATCACAACCTTTGATTCTACTCATGTTGTTGATATCTCAAACTCAATTCAAGCTAATTTATCAAATCCTGATTCTAAAGACATAGTCTTTGATAAGTCAGAACTTACTTTTGAAGAAAAGAAGAAGTTGTCATGGGGATCAAGAAACCAGCACCTAGAAGAGATTCTTCTGAAACATTAAAGAAGATTTACAGTAGAAGTTCTCACTCTAGAAAACCTGGAATCACAAGTGGTCTTGGAAGATTAAATACTGATCCATTTGTAGGAGATGTTTTGACTTTAAGAAAGCATTCAAATTTGACAGAAATTGGAGACAATGTGATGCTTGAAGACTTACAAAAGATCATATCAGTGTAAATTGTTATTGATCATATTGAAGAGAAAATGATTTATTTTCTGGAGTCTGGGAGAAACTTAAGGTTGAATCAAGACCAGTTAAGAAATAAACCATGGCAGGAATTGGAACTTATTGCTACAATTCTCAAGGTAACTAATTATGTAACTTCCAGATGGTCAGCATTCATAAAGAACCTGATGCAGTTAAAGCAGAGAGGAATGTCTTACAAATCTAACTACATTCCAAAGTACATTGATCATACTGAATATGTTATTGATATGCCTATTGGAGGAGTCAAGATAGAAATGATTCTAGGGACTAAAGTTTTGACCTTTAATCCTGATGGAAAGAAAATTAGGTTTCTTGAGCTGGATGATCAATCTCTTGGAAATTCAAAATTACATAATCTCAGGGCTGCCATCTATTAGAATGATGAATCAACAGATGAACTGAAAGAACATAAACTGAGGATGCAATGGTATTTGTATGTAATGGAAGAAAATCTGCTAAGGAAGTTTCTTGAAGATTTTTCAGACTGTGTTAGAGTTCATAATGAAGAGTAAAGTATGATATTCACTAAAGTAAGAATGAATATGTTTACTTGATTACTGTATTTAGATATTTTTGACATCATCAATTGGAACTTGTATATATTTCCATAATCCACAAGTTGGGGGAGATTGTTAGATATAATTGATGATATCTGGACAGAAACTATCAGAAGTTCTTATCAGGACTTATATTAGTATTTACTGAAGAGTGACGTCATCAGTACTTATATCAGTACTTGATGATCAGCAAATGATGCCATCAGGATTTGTCACTTCAGTAGATATTCAAGGAGGAAAAGGAAAGCAGGAATCCAAGACGGTGAAAAACTTTATCTCAGAAGCAATCATACATGGATAAGTTTCGTTCTTGTAATAGAATAGGATTCCTTATTTGATTGTGTAGGTGTGCTCTATATAAAGCACATATTAGGTTCATGTTATAAGCATTGCGAACATTGTTATATCATTCGCATAACCCAGCACCTCTCAAGGATATTTGTTCATCCTTTTGAGAGAGTACATTTGTAATTAGTTTATATCTGTTAATATAAAAACTGTTGATTCTGTTGAAGTTTTGTCGAATTATTTGTATAAACTTTATTCACCCCCTATAGTTGATTACGGACCTAACATAGCTTTTCATCAAACACTTATGACTTCTGCATCTTCTTCGACAAACGCGAATACAAAGAACATGAATTTAGGCACAAATACAACAATCAACTATAATGATCCTTATTTTCTATCTTCGAATGATAATTTAAATGCACAACTAGGTCAAATTATGTTTTCTGGAAACAATTACGTCAATTGGAGTCATAGAGTTCAATTAGCACTCAGTGCTAAGAACAGAATAGGTTTTATTGACGGATCGTTGTTACGACCAGCTGATGATTCTCCTGATCTTCATAAATGGATTCGTAATGACTATATGGTAGCATATTGGTTGTTGTACTCGATTGATAAGTCGATCGCTGAGCGTTTTATTTTTACTCCTTCGGCTAGAGAGTTATGGTTAGAAATTCAGGAACAATATGGACATTCTAATGATCCGCAACTATATGAAATTCACAAATCATTGATGTTTGTAGTTCAGGCTAGTGATTCAGTAGTTGAGTATTACAATAAATTAAAGAAAGTTTAGGACCAGTTCAGGTTCTTGAGCCATTGCTTGATTGTTCCTCTGGAGCTTTAATAAAATGTTCTCGCCTTCTGCTAATGATGACAATATTGTTACCACTAGTACTACTGATTTTTCTCTTCAAGATCCTGGAATGTCAGAGCCTACTATTTAGTCTAATCATACACCTTCTCAAGCAATTATTACTTTAAAAAATCTTCAAGGAATGCTACTGTTCCTAAAAATTTCATTGATTATATTTTTCCATATTCTTCAAAGGCTTATTGTTCTCAAGTTTTTAATGTTTATGATGATACTCAGTTATCCTCTTTCAGGACAACCTATTTGGCTACTCTTGCTCAAGTTCTTTCTATACACGAACGTACATTTTATAATCAAGCTAAAAATTACCCAAAGTGAGTTGATGCTATGCAAACTGAGTTGCAAGCTATTGAAACTAATCAAACATTGGATTTGGTTCCATTTCCTCCTGGTAAAGTTGCAATTGGATGCAAATTGGTTTATAAGGATAACTTCATCCTGGTGGATCTATAAATAAATGTAAGGCTAGGTTGGTGACAAGGGGGGATAAGCAAATTAAAGGAAAGGATCATAGATATGCTTTTAGTGCATTTTCTAGGTTTACAATTGTGATGGTATTAATTGCTATTGTTGATGCCGAGGATTGGCATATTCACCAATGTGATATTAATAATACTTTCTTGCATGGGTATGTTCAAGAGGAATTGTATATGCAACCTCCATCTGGCTATGTTGTTGCTACTGGAATGGTCTGTAAACTTAAAAGATCCATATATAGTTTGAGACAAGCTGCCAGACATTGGAATTTTGAATTAAGCAAATATTTGATAGACAAAGGTTTTATTCAGTCTACACGGGATTATTTCTTGTTTGTTAAAACTGATCAGAATGGTGATTTTACTGCTGTTGTAGCCTACGTAGATGATTTACTGATTACAGGGAATTCTTTATCAAATATTCAATATGTCAATACTGATCTTCATCAAGCTTTTACCATCAATTATTTAGGTTATTTATCATATTTCTTGTGTATTGAGATTTCTAGGACTTCTTTAAGTATTCTTCTCAATCAGAGAATATATATCCTGGATTTATTAAAAGATACAGGTTTGAAATCTTGTACTCCAGATCTTACTCCTTTTCCTAGTAATCTGCATTTGAGCACTACAAATGGTCCTCCATTATGTGATCATGAATCTTACAGCAGAATAGTTGGTAAATTGATTTATCTTAATATGACCGGACCAGATATCTCTCATTCAGTCCAGCAGTTGTGTCAGTTTCTTACTGATCCTGCAGTCACTCATTTTCAAGCTGCTTTACATGTTCACAAGTATCTCAAAGGTACTATCAACATGGGCCTGTTTTATCCTTCTCAAAATGAGTTGCTAATGACAGCTTATTATGACTCAGACTGGGGTACTTGTCCTTTTTCATCAAAGTCTTTATCTGGTTATGCAGTGTTTCTTGGTTCTGCACTTATTTCTTGAAAAACAAAGAAGCAGAAAATAACATCTAAGAGTATTTGTGAAGCATAGTATAGATTTATGAGCTACGCTACTAGTGAATCCATATGGTTGCATGGTCTTCTTACTGATTTGCGTATTGATATTCCTCTCCCAGTAAATCTGTTCTGTGACAATACTGTAGCCAAGATATAGCTGAGAATCGGGTATTTAAGAAAAGGACTAAACATCTCATAGTAGATTGTCATTTTATCTGAGATTATGTTGCCAATGAGTTCATCAAGATTCATCATATACAATCTTATCTTCAATTAGCTGATTTGATGAAAAGTCTTTTACTTTTACCAAACTTCAGTTTCTTACTTTCAAGCTTGGTCTTGTTGTGCATATTCCAGCTTGAGAGGGGTGTATTGAGGTATAAATTCAATTTTATAAATTAAAAAAGGGTAGTTCGGTAATTATAAAGTTGAGTAAGGGTAGATTAGTACTTTCACTATACAAGTAATTAGTATTGGCAGTAAAATGAGTTAGATTCTTAGAAGTGTATATAGTCTCTTTCTTTTATACATTTCAAATAAGAGGTTTCTTGTAAATACATTTTTCAGAGCTTTAATTTAGCTTTTGTTTTGCTAATTACTATTGGAGCTTTTACTTTCTAATGAAGATAATTTTCATCTTCTCATGTCTAATTTATAACAATTATTAATTAGACATGACAATGCAATTAGACATTGTTATGTCTAATTTATAACCCTAACCGATCAAATAATAAGTATTTAGATTTCAGGTTGGATTTCTTGGAAAACCAAATCCACTATTTTCTTTGGAAACCAAACCAATGCAAAAACCATTGTCATCCTGATCTATAGAAATCAAAACGAGTAAATCAGTTACATTTCCTTGCTATGCACAAATTTTTAATCTGAGGGGTCGGTTAATGATTTGCTCGAACACAAAACAACCTTGATAAATTTTAGGTTTGGACCTATAAAACTTAGGAAGCAAAATTATGTTTTAGCCTGATCAAACTATCACATCATTAAGCAGCGGAAAAAGCGCCAGCTATACACTGCCTATACATTACCTTAATATTTCTCCTTTAACCTATAAGAGTTCCCACCCAATTTAAAAAAATAAAAAAGTCCAGTAACTTGGTTAAAAAGATTTTACTGCTTGCAATTAAGATTTCACAGTTTTATATTGACTTAATAACCTTTTAAACCTTAAAATTTGCAGCAATATATCCATAAAATCCTAATGTTTGAAACTGTTCATTTTCGCCCCAAGAATGAAAATCACAGTATATTATGTCTATATCTAATTAAAATTTACAATATCTAGGCATAAACTTTGAAACATATTAGTGGATGTAGATTCATCATATCTTATGTACATGAACTACCTATATAAATGCCCAGTTGTTTCAAGATGTTTAGGACAAATCCAACAGTTAACCAAATTTGAATCAGTGAACAGTAGTGATCCAAATTACTGTTCACAGATCCAAATTTCGATCACTTGATTTAATATAAAATAATGGTTTTATTATTTGTAATTTATGATAATTTAAATTGATTTTTGATTATTTAATTATATAATTAATAATAGAATATAATTAATAGTTTACAAAATCTATTTTTTAAATAAAACTTAAAATAATGAGAAAATATAATTTCATTAAAATTTAAAAATAAAAAATAAATAAACACATATTGCACTTAGAGATGCACTAATTGAGCATTTGTGAGAAGAGTATACTAATTCGGAAAATTAGTGTGTATCAATGATAATTTGTATGTTAATTATTGCAATAAATGTGTTTTTCGTGAATTAAGTGCACAATTTTAATATTTTTATGTGTATTAATTTTTTTTGATTTAATTAATTTATGGAATGTTATATAAATTGCTAATTATGATTAAATGATAAATTGCTTAATATGATATTTATATATTATTATATGTAAAAAGTAATTTGGATCAATTATTTGGATCACACCGTTGGAGTTGGTCAAAAATTTGGATCAGTTGGTGATCTAAATTTAGATTTTTGGATCAAAACTGTTGGAGATGGAGTTGATAGCTTAACAGCAGCTCTGATTATATCATGCACGCAATAAGATTCTGAATTGATATAGTTTTTTTTTTAGTTGAATGCAATATATTCAGAAGTTAAAAAAGCTAACTGTGTTCATGCAATACTGGAGATTAGCAATTGATGTATACACGTGATATGCAAGTCAATGATCACCTTGTATACATACACTCCCAATCCACCTTCGCCAAGCTTATTAGTGAATGAGAAATTATGAGTGGCATTTGCAATTTGCAAGAGATCAAATATGAGTGGCATTTGCAATTTGCAAGAGATCAAATGAAGGTAGATCCAAATCTTGCCTCGCATTTACTTTCACTTTTCCTGAACAAGCAACAACAAGAAGTAACTTGTTGAGTAATTACTACACATGCTTCAACATGACATAGAAATTCATGTGCATTTTTATTTGAATAATTAAAATTTACAAAGTATTACTCCATACGATCACAATCACTCACTTGTAAATCCAAATACACAGTCCATTCTTTGTTTTTATATTCCATATCAGAAGTCTAGTTGGTGTTATGAGTTATGACGAACCTCGTGATAGCCGATTCAGAGGAATTCACAAGATTGGAAATATAATAAACTTCGGTCGGAGTCATAAAAAAAATAGATGTGTAAATATCATTAGGCTTAAATTTAGGGATGCCACTATACCTCGAACCAACAAATGGTCCAGTTCTTAACCAAAGAACTGAATCTTTGCACAAAAGAAACTGTAGATAACCATTAACATCAAGCTCGTGCTCGTGGAAGTAACTTCCTGGAGCTGGATCATCATCGCTTTTCCATGACGTAAAGTACCTATTTATTCCTCTTGTCAAATCCACTCCAGGCCAAACTTCATGCCTGGTAGCAGATTATTTACAGAATAGTGAAAACTTTGCCAAATGAAATTTTCTAGATCATTTTCATCCCGGAAAACAAGATTGCCTCTGTCTAGTAACTCAGCCACCGGATTCTTCACTGATCTCCAATAATTTGACGACCAGGTAATGCTGTCAGTACTCTAGTTAGTACCTACCATAATTCTCTTGCTACTGACCCTTATAAGCCCTGAAGTATTAGCAATCGGAGTCTCTCTGTTAGCCACCCATACAACTGTTCGAGTTGATATTTTCTTGTACCATATACCAAAATATCGGTTGTGAGGTCTACCTTTTAGGCTGAAAAATCCAATTTTGAACTCGTCACCACTGAAATAAAACTGTTTCAACAATTTGATTCGCAGTTATGGTGTCTCATGCAGAGAATATATGAACAGTTTGAGTGAAACAAAATAGATTGTGTTTTTCATAATTAATGAGCAAAAAGGAACAGTTTCAAAAATTAGGGTCCGATGAATATATTCGTGGTCTAAATAGCGGGTAGTTATTGACTGATATACCCCTGCTGATTTATACTGTTATGTGGTCCATCTCGATACAGGATCCAAAAGATACACATTTTGTACACCAGGGTCTAATAAGAACTTTTTTGAATCCGGGGGTTTCATAAATATATTGGTGTAAAACTTAAAGTTTAAAAGGTTATTAAACTTTTTATATTAGGACTTCATAGGATCAAATGTACTAGAGTCATTCTGATTATGAGCAAACAAATGAGTTAAAAAAAATAGAAGTGCATGAACTAACCGTAATTCATGATTGTCATGGTGTTCGAATGGACCGGTTTAGAAGTCAACTGGAGAAAATTATATATTTCGAGCGACATTCGACCGATGGGTCGACTGGGCTAGTAGTCGAGTCGACTAGTCATTCACCATGTCACCGACTGGTTTATTTCAAAAATCCTAACCCGGGTTAAACCCATTTTAACATAAAATTCAACCCTAGTTTCTAATTTAACGAGAGAAATGGTGCGACCCAACCTTCACATATACTTAGCTTTTCATCTTCTTCAACCCTAATTCACTGGTAAGATTCTTTTTCTTATATATATATATAAAAGCACATGATCAAATAGAAACTAAAACTAAAATTAAAACTAAAAATCAATCTAAGCCATTAGATCAATCTAATCTAATGATCCCACCAAAAAGCACCACACACAACTAATCTACACCCTCCACACAAAATCTCAGTTTTTTCCCTCTATTTTTAATTTGATTTCTCCCGTTAAACGGTAAGCATTATTTAAATCCCGTTTCAATGTGTTTTTCTCTATCTCTCAGCGATCGATTTGCATACCATATATGATATATTTCAAAATAATTTGAAAAAAAAATATTTGATTTCTGATTTATAGTTTTTATTCTAAAATTAGTTTCTATTACAGTAGCCCCTATATATATATAACAGTATAAGGATAATATAATATTTCATAATTATACATATTATGTGTATATTTATACGAATATATTTGTATATATAGATATATTTATCATGTAAGCATGTACTTCTAAGTTTTAATTTTAACCGTAAGTTATAATTCAAAACAAAGTTGAAATGTAAGTTGTGACAAGTCCTCGTCCTTGGATATGAAATGCAATATATATATATATGGCAAATTATCCCCAACCAACTTGGTTGGGATACACCATCCGCAATGTTTCATTGCAGGCTTTCGCAATATTTCATTGCGGCAGGTGAGTACTACCGCAATATTTCATTGCGGCAGGTGAGTACTACCGCAATGAAACATTGCGGCAGCTGTATCCCATCCAACGATGGCGGGAATAGCTCCCTATGTATATATATAATCAAATAGAAACTGAAATTAAAATAAAACCTAGAAACTAATTTAAGATATCAGATCAATCTAATCTAATGATCCCCTAAAAACACCACCATCAATCTGCACCCTCCCGCACACAGTCTCAGTTTTTCCCCTCCATTTTTAATTTTATTTTTCCCCGTCAAACGGTAAGTTTTTTTAAAATTCGACTTAACTATATTTTTCTTCATTTCTCAACGATCGATAAGCATACCATAAATGATATATTTTGAAGTAATTTAAAAAAAATATTTAATTTCTAATTTCTATTCTAAAATTGATTTTTAATAGAATAGCCCCCCCCCCATATATATAGGGGGGGTCTGTAGCAACTGTTTGCTATTAACAGGTTGTTAACAAACAGTTTAACAGCCGTTGGATGGGGATTAACGGGGTGAGATTGTATCCGGACCGCGGAAATTTTCAGCGGTTGGAGTGGACGGACCGCGGAAAATTTCCGCGGTTGGGTACTGTCCCCTTATCCCCAGCATTCCAACAGCAGCTCATTTCACCACAAAAAATACCAAAATTTTCAAGAAAAATTCTACTCTCTCCAAGTTTACATTTTAGGCGATTTTGGGGCATTTTCATCAAGAAATTCAAGTAGTTTTGTCAATTCAAGATATATTTCTTGTCTTAAATTTCACATTTTCATGGCGGATAAATTATCTGCTCGTATATTTCGTCATAAACGTCAAAATGAAAAAAAGAGTCTATTGATCATAGCTTACATCTTGATGATTTAAATACTAGTGAAGAATCTAAAACCCCTGTATATGTTGAAGATGTTGATTTTGTAGATAGAAATGAGGAATTTATTAATTTAGATGACGATTTGGTTGATGTTAAAGATGAAAATGATGAAAATGAGGTTGCAAACTAGGTTGAAAATGATAGTGATAATGTTGAGGGTGAGGAGGGAGATGAAGATGATAATGTAGAGGATGCAAATTTGTATGAAAATGTTGATGGGGGGGGGGAGTTCCATATTTGAATCAAATTTTTCAAAGTGTGGATGAGGCCGGCCATTTTTTAGGGCTTATGCTTTACGAAATGGATTTGCCATTAAAATTGAAGCTAGCCATTGTAATAAAGACAACGAGATATATGGTCGTTTATATGTTTGTAGGCTTTATGGAAAAAGTGTCGTCGCCGAGAGTGGTCAAAATAAACGGCGTAGAGAGGTTCTTCCTAAAAGCGAGTGCAAGGTGAGGATGTATGTCAATTATCAAAAGAAAAAACATCACTGGGAGGTAACTAGCCTTGAATTGGTACACAACCACGGTCTTGTTTCCCCTAGTAAGATGAATTTGGTACAACGAGAAAGACATGTCAACACCGCGACCCGTAGTTTGATTAAAACGCTTTATGGTTCGGGGGTTCGTAATTGTCAAGTGATGAATGTGATTGGTAACATTCATGGAGGTAATGACAAAGTTGGTTTCAATGTTCAACATGTTAGGAATGTGTTAAGAGACGAGAGGAAGAAAAGGTTTGAGATTAGTGACGCCCAAGCGGGGTTGGACTTGTTGCATAGGTTGAATGAAGAAAGTGGTTCTAAATATTTTATTAAGACCGAAGTCGATGAAGAGAATCGCTTGAAGTGTCTAGTGTGGATTGATCCGAGATGTATAATGGCTTACCAAAATTTTGGCGATGTTATGGCTTTTGATACCACTTATCGGATGCAATGCCATTTGTCCCATTTACCGGAGTCAAACATCATTATCAATCGGTAATTTTCGGGTTTGCATTGATGCGGGATGAACACGCATCGACTTTTGAGTGGATTCTTCGTACTTGGCTTGAAGGTGTGGGGAACAATCCTCCATTGACTATAATCATGGATTAAGATCAAGCCATGGCAAGCGCTATTGCGGTTGTACTCCCGAATACTACCCATTTATTGTGTTCTTGGCACATTAGTCAAAAATTCCCCGAGAAATTAGCTCATTATTATTCGGCTTTTCCGGAATTCAAGATGGACTTCAACAATTGTATTTATAAATCTCTCACCGAATGTATTTTTGAAGCTAGATGGGCGTCGTTTGTGGAAAAGTATCACTTGCAAGATCATAAATGGTTAAATGGGTTATATGAGTTGAAGCACAAGTGGATTCATACATATACTAGAAACAAATTTTCGGCGTTTCAAAATAGTACATCGAGGAGTGAGGGGATGAATTCTTTCTTTGATAAGTATGTGAGTTCGGCAACGGGTTGAAGGAATTCATTGAAAATGCCCAAAAAGCATTGGCAAGGTTGAGGGAGAAGGAAGAAGATTATGTCACCATTAATCTAAAACATCCCATGAAATTGCATACCACATTGGAGTATCATGCTTCTTGTATCTAAACTAAGGAAATATTTAGAAGATTTCAAGATGAATTGGTTGAGTCTTCAAAATACTTTGTTGAAAAAGACCGACGAGCTAGTGAAGAAGGGGAGGGAATGGGGATGTTTATACGTACTATAGTTGTTATAGGCCCATGTCCAAGCCTACAAGAAGAAATGTTTATTTTGTGGTATTCGAGAAAGCAAGCTCTTTGGGAATGTGTACGTGTAGAATGCTTGAACATTCGGGGCTACATTGTATACACCTATTGGCGGTCTTCACTAAGGAAAGGGTTTCGGAAATTCCCCCGTATTACATAAACCGGAGGTGGACAATGCATGCCAATAGAGTTGATGGTGTGTTGCCTTAGAATTTGGATGTTGGACAAAGTCATGAGATGACCTCAACCGATCGATTTAATAGCATGACAATGTTAACCATGAGTTTTTGTCAAAGTAGCATTACATCCAAGGAACGGTATGATTATGCCGTTGGGGTGATGAATCGAGAAATACCAATTCTCGAAAGAATGAGCGTTGATGGAATTAAATCTTACGAAAGAAATTCGCAAGCTCCAAATGCAAGTGCTCATGAAGAAACAATTTTTGACCCTATTATGTCCCAAACTAAAGGGAGGAAGAAGGACGTTCGTTTCAAAAGTCCAATATAATCGATTGGTAAAAAGGAGAAGCCACCAAGAAGGTGCACTTATTGTTAAATGGAAGGCCATGATAAAAGGAAGTGTGCTAGTAGACTAGAAGATCTTAAAAATGTTTAAGAATCGCAATATAATTAGTGGTGTACCATTTTGTAACCGAATGTTGTAATCTTTAAATGGATTTGAATTTTAAGTGTTTAACATTGCTTTCTTTTTTGTTATGTTTTATTGTCATATAATTGCCAATTATTGTCATATAATTGTGTTTTATTGTGATAGGTAACATGACTAGCGAGTATAGTGGTGACAACAACTCCGATCATAGTTGTGATTCGGTTTCCCACGTTAGCAACACATTCTCGGACTCCCTACCAAGCGACTCGTGGTACGAGGACAATGATGAGGAAGATGTGGTCTCACCAACCTTTAGTGAGATGGAAGATGCATGTGCCGAGTTGATGCCCCTTGTGAACAATGACGAGCCGCCCCATGTGGAGGAAGAGGAAACGGACTTGTACTCGCCCGATGAGGAGGCTTATAGGGCCAAAAATTGGATCGAGACATGCAATTGGATGGAGGGTACTGAACCGTGGAGATTGGTGAACTCTCTAATATACTAGGTATTTTTTGTTAGGACCAATATATTTCATAAAATTTAGTGGATTGTATTGATCGTGTAATTTTCATTCGAATCTATGTATTTTCATTGAATTTTATATGAATTTTCTATGAATTAAAGTATGAAATTTGAGATTGAAAGTGTACCTAAAAATTTGAGATTAAAAATTAAAATTTACAAGTCGAACTATATATTACAAATTGTTATGAAATGTATTGAAAAGTTTTTTTCAATATTTGGACAAACGTTGACTTTTGTTGACTTTTTTAAGGAATTTTCAATTTAACGTAAAAAATGAAAAAAAATAATTTTTTTTTTGAAAATCACTCATTACCATATTTTAAGACTTTTGAGAGTGGTTTGGATTAGTGGAAGTTAGTTTAGGACTAACTTCCAAAAATTAAGCAATTTCAACAGAAGCTTATTTTGCATACTTTGTTTCCCCTGTGTTTTGCTCTATTTTTAGGGGCAGAAAACCAAACTGATGGACCGCGGAAAATTTCCGCGGTTGACTATAGAGGGACCGCGGAAATTTTCCGCGGTTGGGGCCTGTGAATTTTTTTTTTGCAGATTTAAAACAGAGCAGCCAGAACATGCACAACCCAAAAAATCCACCAAATTCCCAACCAAAATCTAGCAACACCTACAACCAAATTCCACAATCCCAACACCTACAACACAACAATCCACCAAATTCCACAACAACCCAAAATGCTCAAAAACAACAAAAAATCCAACAAAATTAAACTACGTCAAACCAAACAAACCAAATAAAACCCGACAACATAAAATGAAATGAAATCCAACTACATAATTCAACAACCTAAAATCAAATGAAATCCAACTACATAATCCGACAACCTAAAATGAAATGCAATCCAACTACATAATCCGACAAACTAAAATCAAATGAAATTCAACTACAAAGCTTCGTGACGCCTACGCATACGAATCCCGGGAATCCCCATTGCCTTCCCTAGCTGAAGCTCCCTGGCTATCCGATACCTAAAGGTATCCACCTCCTCCTGCGATCAATTTGGTACCTCAGCTAAGTCATATCCTTGTGTGAAGTAGTCCATGTACTTCATCACATAAACACCACAATCATTAGAGTTTCGTTGCTTTGGCCTGGACGGTAGAGCTAGAACCTCGGCTGAAGTAGGGTCACGCCCCTCGACTGGGTGTACCATATGCAATAGCCTCGGCAACAACCATGACTGCAATGTAATTATGATCCGAGAATGAATATAATATACAATTGGTAAGGACTATATAGAAGACAGTAATAGTAGAGGAACATACCACCACTCGTATATCCTCACGATAATCCAGCTCGTCATTCATTGAATCTATGATAAGACCTTCAAATCGTCTAGTACCGAACATGAACAAAACCCAATGCACATCTCCGACACAACATGGGATGAATATGTAGTCCGCCTCGAGAATAGAAGGACCAACAGTAGCACTGGAAAAACAGGTAAAGCTACGTAATGCTTTATTCCATGCCCTCTGCAATGTATCTCCACCGACCCTCGATGTTTTTCTGATTTTCTTCACATGTCCTTTCCCAAGAACCATGAAGTAGGGATCCATGAAATAATAGACGGGTTTCCTCTCCCATATACCTCCAGTGTGAATCTCCTCCTCCCGAGTCCTTAGCAATCCCTGAAAATATATATGAATGCAACAAGTAAAATTTATGCAACAAGTAAAAGGAATGCAACAACTAAAATGAATGCAAAAAATAAAACATATTAGACAACTAAAATATATTAGACAACGAACAATACCATATAAGTGTATATGATCCTGTCATCAACCCATGTTCCTGGAGCCAAACTCTGCATAGCTGATGCATGGACGTGATAGTCCTGAACACTAAGACCACCGGGATTCCTCGGTGTCATCCCAAAGCCTCATCCCCAATCTGAATATATAGCATTCTTCTTTGTCATGCTGAGACTCTTAGTGATACTCCACTTCTCCTCTTTCATCCTGCGGGATGCAAGCTTCGCGGGCCTACTAGATGAGGCAATAGCCTGGGGTGGCTGAGACACATGCTGGGATGGCTGTGTCATGTCAATGACATCATAGGCAAGAATGGCTGGAATGTCAAAGTCGTCATCCAAAGGTGCAATGAAATCTGATTTTATGTTCTGAAATGTGGGAGGTCTGTAGGCGAGTCCTTTGAACTTCTTCATCAACCGAGAGAATGGTGTGAGGAAGGTAGCAGAAATCCTCCCAAACTCCTCCACAAACTCAGGAGGAACCCTAGCATCCAGCTGCTTCAACATATTAAGCCCGGCAACCATCTACAAACAAAAACAAGCAAACATTTTTTCATTAATTCCACAAGGATATCATATCATCAAGATGAAATACGTGTGCATGCAATTTTTGTAGTGTGTGGGGGTGTAATGTGAAATATGCATATTTGTAAAACACTTACAACTTCATAGCCCTCGAGGATATCATACAACTCCCTCGTCTTGTACTGCTGCTGAGGCTGTGGATCGGGCTTCCGTATGCGCATACGAGATATATCAGCATACCACGCCATGTAATCAGCCTCCGAAGTTATGTCTACCGAGTCATCAACAAGGTCATCCAAATCTGAACAGAACCTGGCCTATTTGCCAATGTCAATAAACCACCGCACCAGCCAATCCTCCCCTGCAAACGTAGCATCCTTAGCCCCCCTGTAACCAACCATGTTCACCGGTGCCCATGGAATCTGGGGACTAGAACCAAACTGTCTGGACATCCTGTCCGGATGCTGCCACTCGACCACGTCGTAACATACAAGGGGAACTCGACTGCACCCAGCTAATGGTGCCTGTATCATCTCGCTGTCCATAACATCCTCGAACCTAGCATACGGCCTCCAGACCACCCCATCACCAGCAACACCATCAAACTCACCCATATAGAACAGTAGGCTGTGGTGAGGGCCTGACATCCTGCATAGGCACATCCTTCAGCAACCGGATAATCCTCCTGACCGGGAGATCGTAAAGGCACGCCAATACGAGGAAATCTCTCGTAAGACCAAACCTGTAACACCCAGACACAACAAGCAATGCTCTTGCTGCCCTTCCTTGCAGCAATCTCCAAACCCCGGTATATATGAGCTAACACAGTTGCACCCCAAGCATAATAAGGAATCTCCCGCATATTAATCAATGGGTGCATATACCGAACATGAACAAAAGAGCGGTTGATGCTGGGGAAGAGGATACAACCCATAATGAATAGCAGATACGCCTTGGTATGTACAACCGTGGCCCTCATATTGTTCTTCTCAGGCTTCTGTGCACCATATCTCTCAAACAACCACCCCAGCTTGATGTTATTCCGATACAAAGCCTCCTTCACCTCCTCCTCGGTCAAAGGCTCAAACCAATTATTAGCAAAATACGCCGAATTGTTCTCTATCACCCCACAAGTCAGCGCATCCCCCTGAACTGGCACCCCTAAAATAAACCCTACATCCTCCAATGTAATAGTCATCTCCCCCTGCCTCGTGAAGAAAGTGTTGGTCTTAGGTCTCCAACGCTCCACCAAAGCAGATATCAACCGAGTGACAGTAGCCAAGACAACAGCAGGGTCTGCAAAAATCCCAAACCCAAACATGTGTAGCAATTCCCGCTGTGGTCTCCTTAACTTCCACAAGTGCAATGACTTGTTCCCCGAATAGCTCTGCAACTCATCTCTCCCTACACCATCCCAAACATCCTCACTGACGTGATACCGATTGTCCCAAATAATATTATGCGCGTTAGGACCCGGCAACATATTCCCGAAATCACCAAAATTATCCATACATGAAAATATTGTCAACAAAATTCATCAATCACCACAATAAAAACACCACAACGTACACAATAAAAACAATCACCACATATATAAACACCAAGTTCACAATACATTCGAAATAACTACCCATTATTTACAACAAAATCATATGTTAATTGCATCCATACTTTTACACTAACATAACTCGAATTTAACACTAAATTTATCATTACAAATTCGAATTATAAATAAATTAAATTAAAATTCGAAGTATAAATAAATTAAGGGTTAATAATTCGATTCATCCTACAAATTATCCTAAAATTTCGACTACACTATTTAGCACTAAAATTATCACGAATAATCCTAAAATTAATCCTACATATTCGAATTATCACTAAAATTGTATTGTAACACTAAAATTCGATTTATAAATAAAATAAGGGTTAATAATTCGAATTATCCTAAATATTATCCTAAAAAATGGATTTTACTATTTAGCACTAAAAATATCACAAATAATCCTAAATTTATTCCTACATATTCGAATTATCACTAAATTGTCACGAATAATCCTAAATTTATTCCAAAATATTCGAATTAACACTAATATTCAAATTAAAATTATAAATTCAAATTTAATACACTAAATTAATTCTAAATTAACACTAATTTTAATTCCACAAGGATATTAAAAATTTGAATTAAAATTGTAAATTCGAATTAAAATAATAAATTCGATTATTAAAATTTCGAATGAAAATTGTAAATTCGAATTTAATACACTAAATTAATTCTAAATTAACACTAAATTATTCTAAAAATCGAATTAAATCATGTCCACATTATGAACCCTAGAAATTCTAAAAATTTGAATTTAATTATAGTACGATTTATATGTTAATTTATACATTATTTAACCCTAAAATTTTGAATTACATGCACAAAATAAGATCTACAACAAAAGAAAAACATAAGTTTATATCAATAAAACTGTAAATAACATAAAGGAATCGATTATATACCTTAATAACGGAAAAGGAGAATGATTTAAGGTTGGGTTGGTGTGAATTTTGCTTGTGCTATGAAATCCTTGAAAAAAGAGGATGAATCGAAAAATAGTTGCGGGTGTGTGTTTATGTATATTAGTTTGAGAGAGACTGTGTTTGTCAAGAACTAGGTAAACAAAAAACGCTATCAACCGCTGAAAATTTCCGCGGTCCGTGCGGAGAGGTATTTTGGTAATTACCCCGGACCGCTGAAAATTTTCGCGATCCTTTGCTGCTGTTTTAATTACCAGCCATTAGATCCACCATCCAACGGTGGAAAAACTGTTTGTTGTATACCGGTCTACAACATCTACAACAAACGTTTGTTGTAGACCGGCCCCCATATATATATAATTATGTTTTTTTTGATCGACTAGTCTACAACTATTCAACGACTAATCAGTTAGTCGAGTAGCCAGAGGTCCATGGACTCTCCTCGACTTAGCTATGTGACAACCGTGCTGCAATTTGCAATAAACATTAACTGTACTGACTACTGAGATTACAGAATTGTACATAGTCAAACACCAGGCAGGTGTCTAGGAAACTCTTCAGGAACATATAAAATAGCTACTTCTGTCATAGTATCTGTTACCAGTCCACTGATATATACAATTTTGGAGTTGTGTTCTAATTTTGTGGATATTGTGGGGGAGGGGACTAATATCACATACAACTACAAGAGGATAAAAATGAATCATGCAGCTTCTGAATATTTTTGTTGATCTTCTTATAAGAGTCCTGGCTTTAAATCTTATGAGATCTGTTTATACTCTGCAAGTAGATTCTCAATATCGTCCATACGCAGCTGGAATCAAGTGAAGTTAAAATGAAAATAACCATCATAAGAATAAAAGGGTGCATGATTACAAAATAATGCTATCTGTAATAAATGACAAATTGAAAGTTCAGAAGAAGAGTAGTTTAACATAATAAGTTTCACTTTTCTTCCAACAATATGGGAGTGATGGGTAGTGAGCAATTATACAATTGCCAGCACTTTTCTTCTGTACAAAGAATTTAGTTGTACAATTTATGTAGAGCTGTTGAATTTGAAACAAAAGAGAAGTACAGTTAAAGCTCAAATAATTGAAGTAATACCTTATGGAACGGAAAAAATCATTTATCTAGCGAGATTATTAATTTATTAAAAAATGAATCAATTTTTTATCCATCGATGAATATATATTCATTATTTTGAAGATAAATATGCACATTTTATGTGTCGCTAAAAATAAGAACACACTAATCAGAGCATTATATTTTATCTGATAAAATTTGAAAATTAAATTAATTTTTTGAAAGTCCGCATGTCTAAAACCTGCTTGAACATAACAAATCAAAGTTTTCAATTTTTAAAAATAGATATAGATATATCCAACCATAGATATATTGCTGCAACCTTAATGTTCTCATTACTCCAAAAAAAAAGTAAAAAAAAAATAAAGGTTAACAGACATTTTTTTACAAAAAATATATTTCAAACTTGTCTGTAAAAATTTATGTGAAGGAACCAGACCAGTTCTATATCAAACATCTGTACACATATTAATACTCTTAGCTTGATCATTTGATCAGATAATTAAACATAGATTTAAGTTTACTATAGATGCCTATTTGAATGGTCTAGACAACTTAAAAATATTTGATATAGTTCTGTATCTTAGGGAAATAGTGTTTTAGAATAGTTTTCATTTTTAAGAATTTAAAACATAACAGTGTTTTATAGGTTCTTTCAATAACATAAGATTCTTAGGCTTATTTTTTGACCAAACTCTGTTATAAAAAAATTTAAACAATAAAACAATGTTAACTTCAAAGTATCTTTTCAGTGATCAGTGAACTGGTCTAACATCTCTTATTTCTAATTATTAATATTATTAGTAAATATACCAAAAATATTATATATATTTCGTAGTTATGCAACCTTCCTCTTATAATGTTTTCAGATATTTTGTTTTCCCATTTCATTTAATAGCATCAAATAGGTATATTATAACAAATACAAAAGTAATTTCAGCTACTTAATATATACGAGTACAGCCCGATCTTTCCCCAAGCATTAGTGGCAGATAAGCCGCTCTTCTTGACTAATATCTGCTGAAAATGAAAAGGTTGAAAATAAATTTTTTAAACTTTGCCTAATAATAAATGGTCCCTGGTTTATCAATTCTAGGCACCAAGACCCTATACATATATCTCTCAATACATTCTCTTATTATTACTCTATTTAGGGCCCTTCAGGATTTTATTATTATTTGTTACATGATTTAATAAGGGGGAATTTAGTCTATTTTTCCAGGACGGAACTGGAGAAGATTAAACATGTGAACGAGATGATTAGATAATGGAACATTACACTATCAGGATGTAGATAAAATAAGGTTAAAGGAAGCCCTATACAAATCATACCTGGGAGACATTTTTTATATGATAGAATCTATAAGTCTCACTCGCAGAGACTGTAGATTTTCCCAACGGTAAACTAGATCCAGTCTTTATTCTGTTCAAGTCAGAATTACAAACATGTGCACAAAACCACAGAGTCAAACACACAGCTAAGAATGTATGAAGAAAATAAACAAGAAGTTCACTGGATGATGAAAAACACAAGGAAACTTGTAGACCATGAGGATATTGTCCTTGGGAAGATTTGGAAATGGTAAATGCCAATTTAATAATTACTCCATCTTAGGAGTTGCAACAGTGTTTTACACAAGGTCTAACAGGGTGGTAGAATGCAGCCTGTTGTAGCTTTTTTAAATAAACAAAATTTCAGCTTTTCTAACTTAATTTCAGCATCTAGTTTGAGTCAAAGCTTCAAATACTTACAGGGGTTTTATATCATCTTATTTGATTTTAAAATTCAGTGGTCTTTATGGAAGTCATTTGACCAAATATCCTTGTTTAAGCAGAGTTTCTTTATGCAGGTACATTAGTGGACAGTAGATCATTAAAATGACATGTTGATCTTTGCTAGGACTGCCCTTATATCTAACAGAATTAGACTAGATCTTAATATTTTGGATAAATATTGCATTCGTGGAAATGCACCATCAATTTTTTGCAGTAGAACTTTATGCAATTCCCAAAAGTCTAAATTTTTTAGGCAAGTTACCAAAAATTGTATTTTCTAAGAGGGTTAGGAACTCCATATCAGTTCCCTTGCTCCTGTCTCGTTGGATATAATTATCTAGGACTGCAAACTATCAAAGTGAAACACTTTTAAAGAATGACAAGAAAATAAAAGGCATTTGTTTTGTAAATAAATGAGAAATGATGTACATAATTCTTACACATAATGACGAGTTATGAGGCGCTGGTAGTCACGGAGTAATGGACTGATCTCTTTCAGTGTTATTGAGCTTGATGTAGACTTCCTCCAATGTTCACGAAGTGCCTGAGCAGCCTATACCGGAAAGATGCTATGAAAATAAATATTGATGCACAGACAAGTAAAAAGTAAGAGACAGAAAATATTTTAAAAGAACTGATTTACTGAAGTAGTGTAGATACCTGTTCAGTGGTGGAAGCACTACCAATTACGTGTAATGCTACTTCGAGCAATTCCGTGTCTTCTGATTCTTCCATTACAGAAATCTTAGGAATAGAGACAGGAACATCTATCTGCAATTTTTTTCGCAGTTCTAAAATGCCAGATGCTTTGATTTCACTTTCCTATGAATAGTAATGGAGAATTACTTGCTTAGAAATTCTGCAGTTGAAACCGAGTAATGCTATGTAGAACTTCAATTTAATGAAGATAAATATAATCATTTGGTCTGCTAAAATTTATAGTCTTACACTCTTACAAATTTTACTGGTGGCAGTCAAGTCGAAGAAGTAAAACCATAAAGCTACTGTTGGCATAAGATTTAACATACAGGTTTTTCAAGTAGTTAAATGTTGAGATCTAGAGTTTTTTATTGGTTTATAAGATGGGAAACTATTTCTGCATAAGCCGAGGCATGACCAAATCAATTATTTATAGTACCAACTAGAGCCTACACAGGGATTTCCAAACAATAGTTCAATTGCAGCATTGTGCGAGGGTAGAGAACGATATATCTTTAAGCAACAAGAGTTACGGGGAACAGATAAATGAAGAAATAATAGGCATCAAAAGACACTTCTTCACTTGTTACCTGAACATGAGGTCGATCATATGGAATATATACATCCTTGCTCTGGTTAATATTCTGAGGGGATGCAGACAATCTCTTTGCAATAGGGTCATCTAGCACATATGAATTAGGAATGAAATTTCAATATACGAGTGATAGCCTCATGGGATATCTGTACAATAACTTATTGCCACCTAAACATACTTAATATATAAAGAAATTTATATCTATCTTAAAAGAACCATCAAGTCTTCCTTTAAAAAAATATTTCTTGCATAAGCATTCTTTATTTCTACTCGATTACTTTGTTTTCAGTAGCGTAATCACCAATTAACAGATCTACTTTCAGATCCTTTCTTACACATAATTAATTAAATGACCAATGTGAAGATGCCAAAATACTAAATTCTGAAGAAAAAATCTGCTTCAGATTTGTCTGCTAAAGATATTGGTATGATGGCCATATTTACTGATATAATGTACAACATGATAGGAAGAACATTTTAAGTTGGAAGGCCAAGTTTAGCGAATGTAATACACATTTCATATTAGGTATCCACGCATATGAAAGATACGCATTTGTAAAAGGGGTATCTCATCTGGGATGCTCCTTTGATAAATGGTTATCCTAATTTTATTTTACTTTTTGTGATTCACTTTTACCACAGTAGTGTCTAAAATAAATAGGATAACCATTTTGTAAATGTCAATCCCAACCGTTGAAATTGGCTGGCGCACCAAACAAATTGTAATTTTTGTTAATTTTAGGCAAAAAAGTTGTTTTTGTCATTTTTTTCCCAAATTGTCCCTCAATATATAAATAAGAATATAGCTCTTTCCATCATGTCAAAGGAAAAAAAAGTCGCATGGAAGATAGATAGCCTATCAACAATTCATGCTTAGTTAAATAAATGTATGCGTATAGTTCTATTTGGAATAAATAACACCTACGAATTCACAAAATTCATTAAACCAGAAAAAAAGAGCATTGCTAAAACAAGTGGCTGTCGCAACAAACATCATCACTCTGCTTTATCTTGTTCAAAGTATAAGTATTCAAGCTCAAACAAAAATTTTATACCTTCTGGAACTAACCACCATAAATCACCATATGTTGCTTTTCCATCAAAGCCACCAAACAAAAGATAGCGTGAACCAATACAAGTCAAAGAATGGTATGCTCGAGCAACAGGAGGTTCATTGTCAGTAGAGAGGCGTTTCCACTGCACAGACACTGAGTGAAAGAAATGCAACATAAGCAATTGACAATAAAGTCATCAATTAAACACAAAATATACACACGCACCCATTTCTAGTCCAATTGTTTCTACAAATATATACAGGTCATGTCAACATTAAACCAGCTCTGTAAGCTCCCTCTCTCGCTGCCAGGGGCAGGCGCTGGCCGCTGGGGAGTGGGGAGCGCAGGGCTGCCAGGGCCCCAAACGTGAAACAATTAAACATCATGATCATAACGCAAACATAAAAATTTACATATTTTTGATTTAGGGTATAATGTAGACCACCTAAAAACATAACATTTAAAATATTTATACAAGGGTAGTCATGATAGTTTAATACAGCCTTTAGCATGAGGAAAGATGACAAATTACTATCAAGTAATCAAGAAAAGCTCTCACCTCTATCTAGAACAACACAGTCATTGTGATAGATATCATAACGACTTAACCAGCCACCAGTTCCATGGCCTCCAAATAATAAAAGCTGTCGTAATCAAGAATTTATTTGAAGTAAAAACAGTTCAAGAAGAAGAAATCACACAGATACAGGAAAATAGAAAATATATCAAGGCATACATAGTGCCCTCCAGATGTAACAGTGTGACCACAACGGGGTGAAGGAGCTTGACCTGGAAGCTTCAGCTGTGTCCATCCAGGAGTTCCATTCTCTATCTTCCGCACAAGAACAAGAACAAACTTAGTTATCACAAGAAGAACATAATCTTTAAAACAATTCCGTCAAAAATGGTGAGACAGAAAAAGATACTGAATAGTCTCAACAAGTCATTTAAATGAATATGACATAATTCCTGGAGATAACTTATGTTGACCTAGGAACGTGATGCAGGACAAAGGTTAAGGACAAGTAAAAACATAGATAAATGTGGATTAACCGCAGAAGACCCACGCCTAAGGTGATCCAACTGAAAAAGAATCAATACCCCTAGGATTTCTCAACCGCATTAGAGATGTTTGTTAGGATCACAACCCATAACAAGAGAGAGAAACAATTCTCAATTCAATAATAATCAATCAATTTTATTCATAATGAAAGATTACATGAGATTATATAGATAATTATTACTTGGAAGCCAAGTAATATCCTAAAAACTAAATACTTATACAGGGTTGTTCAAATCTAAACAGCCTTAAAATAAAAACTAGAAACTACCCTAATTGAGTAATAGCCCAACCCACTTGTCACCAACAAAAACACGTGCTTCTTATCACTTTATCCATCTTCTGTTACAACCGGCCTACCACCATCTCAAATCACTGTCATTATTTCTAATCACTCCGTTCATCTCTGATCTATCTACGCCACCATCTTCGATCTCTCTCCGTCTGCCACCATCTCCAATCTATCTCCGTCCGCCATCATCACCTATCACTAAACTTTACGATTCCCATAATCACCCACCTTCAATCATTATTTATATTACGTAAATCACTAATTTTTATAACACGAAATGATGAATATGATTGAAGTTGAATGTACAGGGGCAAAAGTGTTGGGGTCTTGAACAATTACTGTGAAATAAGGGAAGATATATATGAATGCAATATAAAAATCATTAAACAATCACCAACAACCACTAATTTCCAATAAAAATTACCTGATCTAAAATTTGAATATTAATATACGATACCACTTCATATAAGATAAATCACCGTATCTCCGATTCAATCATCACTATTTTATACCACACAAATCACCAAATTGTATTATAAATATCACCAAATGGTATATATGAGACTTATACATAAAAATATAATTTTCTACATTGATGAAAATGGCCAATCTTGTTGGCCGTGGAAGATCCGATGATTTACTCAAACTATGGGTATAATTAATTTATTAAGAATGAGATATGGTCGAGGAAGTGTTCGGAGATATGGTAGATGAAGTATTCCGATTGGTGACTGCCGGAAAAACAGGTCGTGAAAGAGGTGAGTGGGTGGCTTTGATCGGAGATAAAGACTGAATGATTGGGAAAAGAGGTGGGACGCTAGAGAAAGGATGCGGGGAGTAGGGGAGGGGGAGAGGGTGGCTGTTGCGTAAGTGGTTTCTAGTTTTTATTTTAAACTTGGTTTCTATTTGATCATGTGCCTACTTATATATATGAACTACCGTACCTATTTAAAGTCCTTTATTTTATTTTACTATAATAATTATGCTAATAGATTATTTACTTAATAATAACATAACAAACTTATATCTAAATAATAATATATAATAAATACAAACTAGTATTTTAATTCTTCGTTTGACATCACAACGGTGTCAGGAAGACAAGGCCTGGTTTTATTTTGTGAAGGATAACCAAGAGTCTTTGATAGTACTTCGAGATTGGAAGCTAAGGGTCTGATAGAATCCTGTACATATTAGCAGGGTCTTAGATTAAGTGTTAGTCTTATAATATATAGTGCAATCTGTGAATATCCTTTTCTATATTTTGCTAAGTTGTAATCTGTGAGTTTTCATAGACTACGAAATACTGTGAACTGGTACGCCTTATGGCCATAAAGATTGCTAATATTTTTTCCCCTCTTCTGATTTACTCCGTTTCTTATCTATCTTATTATCCCTAGAAGATAGTGACATAGCTCATAGTCCAATGATACAGCCTCAACAGTAACATCTGTCACCTAAATACCATCCTAATCAAGAGTTGTGTTCCTGAGTTTTTCAAGGAAAGAAATGAAAGGATGGATATGCATGTAATGATAAATATGATGCAATGACAATGAAGGGTATTTGTAGAATTATGAAATATGCAAAATTTTGTATTTCTATTTTCCTTCAAATCATCTAATTCGGGGAGAAATATTTAAAAGGAATTAGGCTAAATTTCTCTCTCTTTCGTTTTCTTTCTTCCCCAATAAATTACTGGAACATGGTAGGAAAGAAAACTAGAATACTATCTTCAGTTTCCTTCCACTTCCAACACTTTACACACCTTGGCACACACCAGGAGCAGCTCAGACTATGTCCAAAAATGGATTTACATAATTAGCAACCGAAAATTACATTGATGATGTAGGAAAAAGTAACATAAACAATAGATATAATCTGGAAATAATCTAGCAGACGTTTAAAGTGAAAGCCAAATAGTAGGAAACATAGTTTGTAGAAGATACAACAAATGTTTCCCAATTATTTGGCTTCCAAAGTCTTCTATGTTGTTAGTCTCACGCTTCTTTGTCCAATATCAAAATTATTTTACCAGATACTCTGTTCAACGAGATATCTGGGTTCTGCAAAAACAAGTCGATTCTCATTATGTAAGTAACATACATGCTTTATTTTCCATAGAAAAAAGAAGGTTAAAACACTGTAAAGCATCTATTCAAATCAATGTATAGCAGATTGCACAAAAAGTTAACAAAATTTTGAGTCATTAATAATATTCTTTCTGATCTTAACCATATGAATATGGGTATATTTTGGGTTCCAGAAACAAGTTATCTCCTATTTCATGTATAACTCTGGAGTAATTTAATATTTCCAGATATTCATGATCATACACCTCCGCTATATAGAATTATAGATATGAATCAGTAAACAGCAACAGATGCTATATACTGTTAAGATTGTTCGAGGCACCTAGACCTTCCTTGCAACCCATCTAATTAACCAAAACTGAGAAGCATAGCTATCCAATTACCGGACCTTTCTACTGTGAATGTGCTAAAATATTTATTTCCAAAGGAAAGTTGCTCCCTCTCAATCACTCTAAATAATTCACAAGTATTGACAATAAGCTTACACCTGTTCAAGTTGAAGGTTTACTGCTCTAATTTCTCCACTTCAAGTTTATTTACTTGCATTTAGGATTAGTACCAGCCAGAACCTGCTGCAACAGCAGGACTTCCTCAGCCACAGAGTTCCAAGGTAAAGATGCAAAAGCTAGATTCAGAGAATGTTAATTAGCCAACTACAGGGGATTTCCAATTCCCCAAGCTCGCAAATTAAGACAGGTCCTTCGAGCAAAAAAACTTTCTTTTCCATTATTCAATTGTGGTGCTAATTTAATTAATTTAGAGGCCTAGGAACATTCATGGTATAATTAGTATCTCTGAGAATACTTTTAATATAGGTGACATGGCAACTCCTAGATCCTGGTGTAGGTCCAACATAAGATGGAAAGAGTACAGATACTATGGTCCAAATTTGAAGGAAATTCATTAATAGTATTTGGGATCAGGAGTGAACTGGTGACAGTGCTACGAGAGCAAATAAGAATTTTGAACTGCTTTTTGCTTTTCGAAAAGAACCTAAAATAAAATGAATGGGTAGAGAGCTATTTCGAGCGCGAGTTGTAGGGAGGTGCTGTAAAATGTCATCACCAATTGAGTAGTCTTCCACTGACACGATGGATGACAGAATAAACCTTAAAAGATGGTGAGATCATTATGGCCAAAAATGTTGGAGCAGGCCATATGGCTACCCAAAGGTTATATAAAGCCATCAGAAGATTATATCGATTCTAACCTCGGCCAATTCTATCTACAAGTCGTAAATGGGATGTTCGAGCTTTGGTTGTGAAACCCCTCCGTTAACATTCCAAAACAGGAGAGTTCTGTTTAAAATGAGGAAGAAAAAAAAACTGAGAAACTAATTCAGGAAATCAAACTCTTGACTGGTTACTATAATGTTACAAATGTCTAGAATTCTGAAAGCAAATAGCCGTATTATTTGCAGTAAAGTTCTGCATGACCCTCGTTCACATAGTGTAGGCCGTAGTAGTAGCAATCAATAATATATAATAGTATTTAATGTATCAAGGTTGTTTATAAAAAAATTATGTTTATATATTATCAAGTGCCGGACACATCTATACCTACTTCACGTCATAAGTTTTAAGCGTGTCCTCCCAAGAAGTAAATGGTAATCCAAGAGAAATGGAATCTAATAGGACACTGGTGCATTTTGTAAGAGGTTTAGGAGGACAATAGTCAGGATCTATCTTCTTGTACACGGCACAATATGTTATTCTCTTTAGCCCAAATATTATGAACTGGAAGTCCCGGTGATAATTTCCATTGTCCTTTAATAAATTCTATCTCCTTCAATCGTCTTTCCCAACAATTTTATCTCTTTTCAGCTGATCCAGACAACTTATAGTATCACATATGTTAAAAGAAAATTTAACATAATAAATATTTTACCCATGGCTCTTAGGTTTATGATGGGAATTCCAGCTTCAGGAAAAATGTTAAAAGAAACTACTGATATATAAACTCGGTTTAACAAGCAACTTAGCAAATAAAATTTAAACAAGCTGCAAAATAATTCTAGCTATAAATAGCTTTGTAAGAGATCATATGCTAGGAAAAAATGTACCTTCCTCTACAAGCCCCTTTAAAGCCCATAAATCGCCCATGATTGGCCCTCCACCCCCTAACAAATAAAAATTGAAAAAGTTAACTTATGATGACTCCAAACGAATAAATAAACATGACAAGTGCATAATATATACATATTGATGTATTAAAACCTATTTGTTTTTAGTTTTCTTATTTTTAAATAGTTAATTAATTATATTTATTTTGCTTTGTAGACTAAATAAATGAAGGGGTTTATTCTTTTACTAAATTATAAACAAGGGATAAAAATCAGAGAGTTCAAAAAGAATAAAAGAAAAGTTAAGTGTAAAGCCAAAAAAGAAAAAAAAACTATTAGAGCCAAAGTAATTCTTGGAGACAAAGTCACAAGCTAGATTTACTTTTCATGTCCAAGCCAAAGTGAAGCCCAAAAGTAAATCTTGGAGCAAAAGGGTAAATTATAATCATAATTGTCAAATTAGTGTATCCCCGCTCTAGGCACCCGTGTTCTTTGCTTTATACAATTAAACCTAGCACTCTAAAAGTCAAGCAATCACCGACATTATCTCCCACACAATGATTACTCTGGGTGGAACTGGAAAATAAGTTGCTAAAAAATGAACTCCTGTACATATACGTATATATATATATATATAATATATTAGAGCGGCTTTTTAAAAAAATGAGTTCACTGTGTAAAATTAGTTGACAGAACACTTTTAGTATCTTTTAGGAAGTTCCGTTTACCACCATAAACGAATTTAAAATTTAGAATTAGAAGGAAGGATACAAGTATACGAGCCATCAGATGAAAACCAATTAATTATTTTCTTTATGCAAAACTTAGAGATAAAGTTCAATATTAAATTACCTCTACCACCATAGACAAGCAAACGTTTTTCAACCATAGTAGCTGTATGACCACATCTAGGAGGTGGAGGAGCCCCAGAAACCGACAACTCCGTCCACTCAAGTGAAACTGATGAAGAAAGGGTACCCATAAGTAAACTTCTAAAGATTCAAAAATATGGTAAGAACTCAGCACATAAACATAACAATAAAATATCTAAACATTACTTGTGTCCAAGACGAAGACATCTGACAACCACTTCTTACCATCCCATCCACCGTACCTGTATTAGATTAAACTCTGTTTCAGACTACAAATCAAATGTAAATTTGATTACAAAATTGACCTAAAAGATGTATAAATACACACATTACGATTTTCCTGTTTCCAATAGCTGAGGCGGCTGCAAAATCTCGTGGTGAGGGCAAGTCACCAAAACTAGTAAGCTCTGACCATTGCCATATATCTGTAGTACTTGAACGTAAATAGTAAGAGAACTGTATATTGTAAACAATGATTAATAGAAGATATTGTGAAACAAGTATAGAATGTCAAGAAAGCATTAAGCCAGGCGTGTTAGTGAGGAAAGGGCCTAGACTCTAGAGTATAGTTGCAAGGATTTTGATCAGTAGGTACGTACCAGTATCAAGAACCCAAAAGTCTCCGAGCCTGCAGATAAATGATGAGTTACAGGAGTTTACCCAAGAGTAGCGTAAAATAGAAGATAGAAATGAAGTGAATATTCACATACCTCTTACCACTGGACCGCCCACCGAAAATGAACATATGGCAATCAATTGAAATGGCAATGTGGAAAGCACGTGGACTAGGACCTACTTGGCCCTCTAAACCATTGCCAGTACATTCAGGCCGATACCATAATCTATTGTCTAAAATAAGAGGATACAAGTTTGAATGAGTGACAGAGCTAATGCAAAACCGACCACCAATTGCATCGCTAATTTTGCAGTAATTAAGTTTCAAGATATTAGAGCACCAGAGCTAGATTACACCAAAGCTATTTGGAGAGAGAGAGAGAGAGAGGTACCAATATCAAAGACAGTGGTATCGGCAAGGAATCTCTTATCGACGAGGCCACCAAACACAACGACCTTGGATTTTCCGATATTGACAGCACTGTGCCCACTGAATATACAGTACAAAAAAAATACATTCCACAATAACTAATCGGATCGGAATTAAAAATATATGTATAAATACGTAGGTTTGACTTACCTTCGAGCTTGGGGAAGAGTGCCCCTAAAATCGGAGGGAGAAGCTGGAACCCAGAGATGATGCATTTTACTCCCTTTCTGAGTTGTGTCTCTCCTTCAATTTACACTCTGGAATTATGCTCCCTCCCAATCCGATCCATGCTAAGTTTTAGAGAGACTCTTAATAGAAAAAATGTTTAAAATAACAATTTTTTGGGGAAAATGACTGAAAATACTCATTCTGGAAGTCGATAGCTGAAAATACCGTTTTGAATACGCATTTGTCATTTGGGTATCGTGTTTTGTACTAGATACGCATTTGTTAAATGGGTATCCAATTTATTTTTTTTATTTTTTTTAAGATACGCATTTGGCAAATACGTATCTCAATGGTAATACCCAAACTACAAATGCGTATCTTTAGTAATTTCTTAGATACCCAATTCTCAAATGCGTATTACACTTACTCAATTACAAAATGTGTATCCAAAACGATATTTTCAGCCATATATTTTGAAAATGGGTATTTTCAGCCATTGCACCCCAAAAATGGGTATTTTTAAACATCACCCCTATTAATATCATGTGCGACGCACATGGTTTTCTTTTTCTTTTATATTAAATTTAATCCCGTGGGAAATTTTAAAATAAATAATTTATAATTTAAATTAAATTTTAAAATAAATAAATTTATGACTTAAATCGAATAAGTGACTTAAAAGTGATAAATTGATAAATGTTTATAAGTTAAACAAGTGTTTGAATAATTTAATTTATAAGTCAGAATTTTTTTTATTTAAATGAACTAAAATAAATAATTTTTAAATATAATTATTTAACTTTTAATATTTTAAGTTAAATTAATATTTAAAAAAATATATTTCAAAATTAAATTTGAAAAAAAAATATAAAATAAAAAAATAAGTTGAGAAAAAGTACGTCATTACTAACGTTCAACTTATCAATTTATAAGTTGTAAATTCAACTTATAAGTCGAGTCGACAAAAACTCACTAATAAGTTATTACAGCCTTATAAGTGAAGTGAATAAGTGGGCTTATTAGATTTACGAAACAAGCCAATAAACTAAAAATGTAAGTTCCCGTACATATGATCCTACGTGACTTTAACGATCATGTGTCACAGAAGGATAAGTTCAAATCCAAAAAAAATAACCCGTTTTTCAGTTATTCATTCAAAACATAATTATTTATTGTTTTGGAGGCGATTTCATGATGATTTGTAGGAGATTTGATTGCAACTCAGCGATTTTATCCTTTTTTCATTGATTTCACCCAATTTTCTCTCACAAGATTCATAATTTCGTTTAAATTAGGGTTTTGTTTGGAGGTTTTAGGGTTAGGGTTTATGGATCACGGTTTGTGCGTAATTGATTGATTTGATGTTCGTGTATACATTGATTATATGTACGTTTTGTGTGTATATTCGTTCGTATATACTTAGTTCGCCCATGAATTGCTTTAATCGTAATTTTCAATCATAATCTGTGTGTAATTTGGGTTTGTATGTACGGGGTAAGCGATAATTAGGTTGTTGGTTGATAACCTGTTGATATTTTTTATGTTGTTGTTGGTATCGATTTGTTTATGTATTTCGCACGTATAATGTTGGAGTAATATGTTTCGATATGTTGGAAATTTGAATATGAATTTGTGCAATTTTGTGCAAATATGGTACATTTTATTCTCAATTTATGAACCAAATTATTTAACTGTTCATTGCATTTTATTGTGATTATATGGTCGAGGTGTGGTTGGTTGTGAATTATTGTCGTTGGTATATCTTATACACATTTGTCTCATTGTTCACGATTGGCTTATTGAATTATTTTTATGTTGATTGTTTCAGGATGGATAACATATTGTCGAGTCTAGTTAGTCATAGCGTTATCTTTCATAACGAGTATCATGTGAGTTCAGATGTTTGGGAAGAACATGAGTGGGGGCCTTTGGAGTCTTATCGTGGGAACAGGAACATGCGTAATTGAGTTTTGTCTGATCTTCAGAATGACTTATTGCATAGCCTTCATTTTGGTGTGTTTGGAAATCCGGGTGTGGTGTTGCAGAATGATGCGAGGCTTATCGCGACACTTGTGGAGAGGTGGCGTCCTAGGACCAAAACCTTCTTCATGAGACAAGGGGAGATGACAGTGAATATCGAGGATGTTGGCTATATCTTGGGTTTACCGATTGCTGGACGTCCGATAGTTGGTGACGGTCTTGAGAGTAGCGTGGGGTACTTTGCTAGGCATTGGTTTGAGCCGCTGATTGAAGTGGAGGTGAAGGTGGCATTCGCCAGAGCCGGCATAAAGCACATATGGTTGTATCAGAGGTATGGGAGGGCTAATCGGGGTCCTGATCTAAGGAGGATTGTTATCCACACACAGGCATACTTGCTCGTGGTTATTGGTTTCGTTCAGTTTCCTACCAGTAGTAGAAATATGGTGTACATGAGGTACATTATACCTTTGCGGCCTTAGGGGTGTGCATACATGATCCCGGGGTTCTACGGTTCTTGAATATTTATACAGGGGGCGGAGCATGCAACACAAAAGGGGGGCGAAGAGGATTGTTTGTTGTACGTGTTTGTTGCAGTAGTGGGCATATGACTGGTTCTTGATTGGGAGACCTTTACCCGATCCTGCCAGGGATTAATATCTAGTTGCTGAGTTCTTGGCTAGGCCAATTGATGAGGTGGTTGTTGAGGAGGAGAAAGAGGAAGTGGAGGAGGCGGAGGCAGAGGAGAAGCCTAAGGGAAGAAGGGGAAAAAGAGGAAGAAGGTGAAGGAGGTGAAGATAAATGAGGTGAAGGGAAAGGAGGTTAGGGGAAATGAGGGGATGGCGGTGAAGGAGGTTAAGGGTAAGGGTAGGGGAAAGGGAGGGAAGGGTAAGGAGCAGATTGAGGATGTTACTAATGATGCTATGAACGAGGATGTTCCTGGGGATGGGATTGTTGTTGCGGCTAAGAGTGAACGGGGTAGTGGTAGGCGTGATAGTAGATTGGTGCATCATCATAGTTTGCTATATTATAGAGGCGAGTTTTATGGAGTGGCAGCTGATATTGTGACGTGGACGGCGTATGCTCACTTTCACGAGGTGGAGGGGTATTCAGATTCAGATGTAGATTGGGAAGTATCTGCCCTTTTCGCGCTTAATATTCACAGAAGCATCTGCCCTTTTCGCGGAAAATATACGCGGAATGCCAGCTTTCCGCGGATTTATGCGCGGAAAAGCTAAAAAAAAATCCTGACTATCCATGGTCAGGGAATGATATGTTCGTTAAATGTTTCCTGACACATGATTGTCAGGGAATAGGACCCAAATTGAACTATCAGTTTACTCTGTTATGTTTTCAAAAAATTTACTTGACGGGTTTACTTATCTCTATAATTGTAAAACAAAAAAATTAAACTCATGTATAAGATTATTTTATACTTACGAAATCTTCTACTATTCACAATCATGTGACCATTTGTACAAGTGTAGAACATATTGACTGAATAAATTTTACAAATTATAGTATATTTGTAATGTGTAATTAAGATTGGAATATCGAAAAAACATAATTGGATATACTGTTCCGAAAGTTTAAGGAATTTTAAGATTAATAAGACTTTTAAAAATTAAAAAAATACATATTTCGGTTATTGAGTTTTATTAAGTTATTTTAGAAATCATTGACTTATTTGGGAAAATAGTATTTTCTTCAAAAAATATATTAAATATATTAAAAAACTAATAAAATTACACAAAACATTATAATTGGTTATATGCAATAAGGAGGAGCAGGTATATTATCGAGTATTGGGTATATTGTCTCGAAAGAGGAGTTTGCATGCAAATTGGAGGAGCAAGTGGAGGAGCGGAGTAGAGTTTGCATCGTGCGAGTAATCAGGAATTTGCTTAATCAACATATCATCACGAGATCAAGGTATTCCCGTGTCATACTCGTTTACTTCAATTTGATTATTTTGTCGTTGAATGTTGCAAATTGTTTGTGGTACTAATTCAATTGTATATGAACATGGTGTTATAGTACTGTAAGTCATATGTCATAGGCCTATTTGTATATTCGAGGATTTAACTCAACTCAAATAAGAATGTAATAACTAAATAGTGGATCTACCGTCAAAGAGATCTCGCAAAGTAATATCTGTCAAAGGATTCAGAGACAAGGTTCATCTACAGACTTAAGGAATTAATTCACTGGAAGAAGTTCAAGAAATTGATCATGCCTCAGTGATATAAATCAAGAGTGTGGATTTAATCAAGTGACAGAGTTCTCGTCAGGGTATCATTAATTACAAGGATTTAATCTGAAGAAAATCAGAGTATCAAAGTTAAGACATGAAGAAACGTCACGGAAGTTAGTCACTCATGAACCAGACAGTACATCGAGTGTCAACGTTGAAGTGGTGGAATTGATTCATAATTTTCAGTGATTTTCAGAAGATTTACAGAAGAATGGATGCTGCTCAAGATTAGTATTAATTCTCTATTAATTAATTAAGTCATATAATTTAATTAAGAAAATAAATTATATCTACAAAGATTAATTTATTTGAATAATTGAATTAATTGATTAATTAATTCTGAATTAATATTAAGAATTTTCAGAATTTAAATTGGTTTAAAAATTTGTTTAATTCAACAAGACAACTGATTGTATTAGTATGATAATCGGTATGACAATCAATAGTCATACCGAAAGTCATGCTAATTCAAAAGGATTGTCTTACCAGAATTAGTATAGGATTTAAATCTATTTATTTTCAGCAAAAACAATTTGTTTGAACTACTATGACAATCGGTATGACAATTGATTGTCATACCGAAAGTCTTGCTAGTTCATTCTGATTGTCTTGCCAGTTCAAAGAGATAGTCCTACCGAAAGTCTTGCTGGGCAAAAGAGATTGTCATGCCAGTTCATTCTATTCGGCTATTGATTAAAAAGAAGCAGAAGCAGTTTATTCATTACATTCGAACAGAACACAAGTCAACAAAAGAGAACACAGCAGAAAAGAAAAGAAAATATATCATCCTTCATCTGCAGAAATTCAAGATCAAAATTCTAGTTTCTAAAGTTAAATCCAAACCACTAGAATTATTTATCTTGTTCTTGTGTAACAATCTAGCGGATCAAAATCTCTAGAACTTAATCTCAAATTGCGTTTAGCATTTGAATCTTTTTATTACAAAAATAGAAAAAGTTCATGTCGAATTTATTCTAGATTTGTGATAATTAATTTGAGATTAATTCCTTGTAATTGATACAGTTGTTGTAACACCTTTCAAGTTTAATAATATTTTTATTTAATTTGAATTTTGTTTCACATTTTTTATTCCGCATTTAATTCGATTATTCGGTACTGTTTGTATTCAACCCCCCCTTCTACAAACACATTGGGACCTAACAATTGGTATCAGAGCCTTCTGATTAACGAACAAATCAAGATCCTAGACTTTTGTGATTTTTCAACTCCTTGAATTTTTATTCATTCAAAAATTCATAATGACTTCACAAAAAGTTGGAACCGTTAAAATTCCATAATTTGATAAAGAGAATTATATTATGTGGAAGAAGAAGATGCTCTTATTTTTACAAGTGGCAAATCCCAAATATTCAAACTTGTTAAAGAAGGGGATAAGAACTCCGATGGTTTTTGAACCGGAGGTGATAGTAGATGATGTTGTGATCACCAAAGCCAGAACCTATCCTAAAGATCCTAAGGATTTTTCTCCTGCTGAAAAAGATGAAGCCTCCTTGGATGCCAGCCTTCAGTTAATTTTAATTGATTCCCTTGATCCCTTGATGAACAGACATGTGATGAACTGTAAAAATTCCAAACACATGTGGGAAACTATTGAGGTGATCAATGAAGGCACAGAGGAAGTTAGGGAGAACAAGTTGGAGATCCTAATCTCTGAGTATGAATATTTTAAATCAAATCCAGGAAAAGGAATTACTGAAGTGTTTGAGAGGTACAATGCGTTGATCAACAACCTGAACATAAATGGGAAATATTATTCAATCAGGGAGGTCAACAAAAAGTTCCTTTTAACACTGCCAACTCATCTTGAACATAGAATCACTGCTATTAGAGAAGCTAGAGATCTGAGCGAGATTTCTTTGGACAGGCTCTATGGAGTGTTAAAAACCTATGAGTTGGAGCATATTCAACAGAAGGAAGTCTACGGGAAGGATAGAATGGTCAGCACATCTACTGCACTTGTAGCTGAAGGTCAACAACAACAGCAATCTCAACAATTGGAGAGAATGGTACAGTGTTCCAAGGCTGAGGAAAATATGTTAGTAGTAGAATATGATCCTCCTACTACAAATCAATCAAGTGATGATTTTTATTCCTTGGAAGAGCTGGAGCAATTGGAAGACAAGTCAATGGCCCAAATTGTCAAGAGATTCTCCCATGTCAGATTCAAGAGGAATCCCAAGCTTAAGTACAAGTCCAACTACAACAAATTCCAGAAAGGTGGATCTTCATCCTCTAACACCAGCAGTGGTGGATACAAAACAGGGATGGTTGATCGGAGCACCATTAGATGCTATAACTGCAATGAGTTGGGACACTTTGCCACAGAATGTAGGAAGCCAAAGCAAGTAAGAAAGAACTCTGAAAGGGCTTATCTGGCAAAGGGAAGAAGCTGGGATGATACTGACAGTGAAGATGAAGATGAAGGAAATCTTGCTCTTATGGCTATTGATGGAAAAGCTTCATCGTCAAGAATAGAGGTAAAACTTTCTGATGCTGAAATGGTTTATCATCTAAGAGGTAACTTAGATTGTGCACGTCGTGATAATGAACTGTTAAGTTTACAGATCACAGACCTTGAGAAAGAGGTCAATGAATTAAGACTTGTGCACATTAATCAAGACAAATTAAAAGAACAAGTATCTTTTCTAGAGAATAGAGTTGACTGTTATAGAATACTCGAAACTATTCTCAAAGACAAGATCACCGGTCTTGAGACTAAGGTTAGAGCCTACTTCAATTCTTGTTCGAAGGCTAAAGAGTTCTACAGTAAGCAATCTGTTAATCAAACATCTGGAATAGGTTATGATTACAATGTTGCTATTAGAGAATTAGGCATAAACTCCCCTCCTCGTGTCTGTGCTAAAGGGAGGGAAGTACCACATGTGCTTAAGGGTGTTGATGAACCCCTCTATAAACCATCAATTGTTGAACCATTTGATGCGACCTCTTCTGTTATTCAAGAAGAAATACGTGCTGAAGATCTTGCTAATGAGAAGGTTGTTTCCAAGTCAAGTGTGTCGAAAGTTCTAGTCAAAGTTGTGAAAGCAACTGAGACTAACTCAGACACACATGAGTTGGATAACAAAAATGCCATGTCTACCATGCATAAATTGTATGCTGTTAATATCTCTCATAAAGCATGTGGTGTTTCTAATTGTATGTCTTGTGCTTTTAATATGATGTATGCTTATTTTAATGGTAAGCATATTTCTAATGATAAGACTACTCCTCGTCAGCATGTGAATAACAAGAAGCATGATAGGTCTAAGACTACCAGTCCTTCTAAGGCTAGAAAGGAGACATTTGTGCCTAAGCTTAAACAGAAATTTGTTAAGGCTGTTTACAAGGTCAAATGTTCAGTCATTGAGGATGTTGAGACCATTAAAGTAAAAATGTTGTTTTTCCTGACAAAGGACAATTCTACAAGTATGCCGGGCCCAACCAAGTTTGGGTTCCGAAGAAGGTCTAATCCATTTGAAGTGCACGGCATTAAACAGGTGTAACCGGTAGTGTGGATTCTTGACAGTGGATCGTCAAAGACATATGACCGGAGATAGAGCCCTGCTAATAAATGTGGTTGAGAAAGCTGGCCCCCTGGTTACCTTTGGAGATAACAACAAAGGTTTATCTGAGGGATATGGCTGTTTGCAAGCTGGATATGTTATCAGTGAAAATTTTGTATAGTGTGCTAGGTTATTATCAGGAAGCATCATCTAACATATAGCACCAGTGACGAGACTTGAGAATATTACGACATATCAGGCACCTGCTGCACATTACACTTGGAATTGGACTCTAGTAAGATGTGTACAAGTGTACTCCTGGTTGGTGAGTCAAAAGAGGAAGTCAATGCACCACAGTTCATGGACTTTGCAGCTGCAGATCTACTGGACTATGCAATCTCTTCTTCACAATCTCACTTCAGGTTGGTATGAACTAGTGTACTACTCAAGCAATCGTCAAGAACATGGTATGGCACTCTAACTGAAGTTATTGTTTAATATGAACTAGTAGAGTCGTTATATTTTTAACTCTCTTATCATTAGGCACAATCATATTGTTTTATATGTGCAGTGATATATTGATTATGCAACATAACAATTAGTATCTAAAGTACTTGACAAGTATCAGTCAATGATATGTTGTTAACATTATGTTGCAGATATTTGTAAACTTTTGACATGAATGAGAATTACTTAGACTTTACCCTAAGTGATCAATGTTTTATCAAAAACTCATTCATATTGAAAAACAAAATTAAACTTCTTTCTACATTAGTGATTTCTTATTTCATGTAAAATCTTTTGAAATCACTATTGTAAATCATTTTCTCTCTATTACCATATGTTCTGTGTTACAGGTTCAGTCTCCAATGACTTTCTTTCATTGACAGTCATGAGGTTGAAAACCCACAACATCTATCCCAGACTGTAAAGACAAACACAAAAACAGAACCAACCAACACTCTCTTACCACTAAATGTAGTATGAATGAGCGTGAGGGAGATAGTGCCTTAGTGCACCACATAAGGAAGGTTCTGTAGTCAACCCAGTAGCTCTATCTCCTACATAGATGAGTAGTATTTAAACCGAGACAACTGCTAACCCCCATACATCTTCTCAAAAAGATGTAATGGTTGAAAAGGCACAAAAACAGTTACTAGATTCATTCTCTCAACAGGGTGCGTCTATTGAAATTTGCCTGTCGGCCAAGGTATCCTATGTAGTGTCACCACCTCAAATATAAACAATTCTTAATGTACAAGGAAAGGTTACACACACAAAGGATGAGTTGACGGAAACAAGAGTTTCGACCATTTTAAGGTCAGATTCGATTGTTCAAGGTTCGTTAATGGACCAATTGCCTTTGCAGGTGTTAGGAGAGGATACTGATCCAAAAGCCATATGTCAGTGGTCAGTGTCTACCTCCTCAGGCTTAAATCCCCTGGATGCATCTGCGGATAGTGGATCTGACATAGGCGCAGATCGACAACTTGTTGACAATGATTCAGATATTACCTGATGAGTCACAAGGAAATGTCTTCACAAACATTAGAAGGGAACTTTGATCTTTATGCTAAATTCTTTGGATCATTGTTTACCTTCCCAGAATTCAAATCTGGAACCCTAAAAGGGAAACTAGCAACTTGTAGATTATGACTCAGATTCATCTGACGAGTTTAACAAGGATGGGGATTTGCGAACTCCCATTGCACCACCTATGACCTCCTTAAGGATGGCTAAGGTGATTTTCCTTGCAGGTACAGCTGGATTATGGAGCTATGAGAGAAGAGTGATACACTTGTGAGAATGAGTGTAAACACGAGTGGAGAGAAGAGTGAAACACATGTGAGGTACACTAACCAGAATCACACACTCACAGTGAGAAAGAGAAACTACTTGTTATTTCTTTTCCAACCAAGTGAAATATGAGAACTTCTTCAGACGACGGCATACATTCCTTCACTAAGGGGGAGATAAAAGCTTAAGTAATAGTTTAGAGGATTCCTCAACTAAGGGGGAGAAATAGCAGGGAGTAAGAAAAAGATCCTACATGTACACTACACCACACCATTGTTGTTTGTAACTACGGATCCTATTGTACGGGAGAGGTGGTAAACACAAGGTGATTTTCTAAGTAAGGGAAGAAGCTGTTTTCAAAAGGGGAGTACCATTGGCTTTTATCTGCGGATCCTATTGTACGGGAGAGGTGGTAAACGAAGGTGATCTTCTTTAATCAGTTGATTCTCACAGGGGGAAAAGCAAGAGAGATATGGGCTTCTCAACAGGAAATGTGGTTGTACAAATGAAGATGAAACTACTTGAAGATATGTTCAGTCTAGAGGAACATCTACTTGGAATCTGGAAAATGTTAAATCTAGTCCAGAACTTTTCTACTATTTACTTTGCATTTCTGTTTATATCTTTTTCTTATTTGTTAGTTGAGTTATCCTCTAGGTATTTGTGTGTTATTGTCTAACAAACAAATAGGGGGAGATTGTAAGTCATATGTCATAGGCCTATTTGTATATTCGAGGATTTAACTCAACTCAAATAAGAATGTAATAACTAAATAGTGGATCTACCGTCAAAGAGATCTCGCAAAGTAATATCTGTCAAAGGATTCAGAGACAAGGTTCATCTACAGACTTAAGGAATTAATTTACTGGAAGAAGTTCAAGAAATTGATCATGCCTCAGTGATATAAATCAAGAGTGTGGATTTAATCAAGTGACAGAGTTCTCGTCAGGGTATCATTAATTACAAGGATTTAATCTGAAGAAAATCAGAGTATCAAAGTTAAGACATGAAGAAACGTCACGGAAGTTAGTCACTCATGAACCAGACAGTACATCGAGTGTCAACGTTGAAGTGGTGGAATTGATTCATAATTTTCAGTGATTTTCAGAAGATTTACAGAAGAATGGATGCTGCTCAAGATTAGTATTAATTCTCTATTAATTAATTAAGTCATATAATTTAATTAAGAAAATAAATTATATCTGAAAAGATTAATTTATTTGAATAATTGAATTAATTGATTAATTAATTCTGAATTAATATTAAGAATTTTCAGAATTTAAATTGGTTTAAAAATTTGTTTAATTCAACAAGACAACTGATTGTATTAGTATGATAATCGGTATGACAATCAATAGTCATACCGAAAGTCATGCTAATTCAAAAGGATTGTCTTACCAGAATTAGTATAGGATTTAAATCTATTTATTTTCAGCAAAAACAATTTGTTTGAACTACTATGACAATCGGTATGACAATTGATTGTCATACCGAAAGTCTTGCTAGTTCATTCTGATTGTCTTGCCAGTTCAAAGAGATAGTCCTACCGAAAGTCTTGCTGGGCAAAAGAGATTGTCATGCCAGTTCATTCTATTCGGCTATTGATTAAAAAGAAGCAGAAGCAGTTTATTCATTACATTCGAACAGAACACAAGTCAACAAAAGAGAACACAGCAGAAAAGAAAAGAAAATATATCATCCTTCATCTGCAGAAATTCAAGATCAAAATTCTAGTTTCTAAAGTTAAATCCAAACCACTAGAATTATTTATCTTGTTCTTGTGTAACAATCTAGCGGATCAAAATCTCTAGAACTTAATCTCAAATTGCGTTTAGCATTTGAATCTTTTTATTACAAAAATAGAAAAAGTTCATGTCGAATTTATTCTAGATTTGTGATAATTAATTTGAGATTAATTCCTTGTAATTGATACAGTTGTTGTAACACCTTTCAAGTTTAATAATATTTTTATTTAATTTGAATTTTGTTTCACATTTTTTATTCCGCATTTAATTCGATTATTCGGTACTGTTTGTATTCAACCCCCCCTTCTACAAACACATTGGGACCTAACAATTGGTATCAGAGCCTTCTGATTAACGAACAAATCAAGATCCTAGACTTTTGTGATTTTTCAACTCCTTGAATTTTTATTCATTCAAAAATTCATAATGACTTCACAAAAAGTTGGAACCGTTAAAATTCCACAATTTGATAAAGAGAATTATATTATGTGGAAGAAGAAGATGCTCTTATTTTTACAAGTGGCAAATCCCAAATATTCAAACTTGTTAAAGAAGGGGATAAGAACTCCGATGGTTTTTGAACCGGAGGTGATAGTAGATGATGTTGTGATCACCAAAGCCAGAACCTATCCTAAAGATCCTAAGGATTTTTCTCCTGCTGAAAAAGATGAAGCCTCCTTGGATGCCAGCCTTCAGTTAATTTTAATTGATTCCCTTGATCCCTTGATGAACAGACATGTGATGAACTGTAAAAATTCCAAACACATGTGGGAAACTATTGAGGTGATCAATGAAGGCACAGAGGAAGTTAGGGAGAACAAGTTGGAGATCCTAATCTCTGAGTATGAATATTTTAAATCAAATCCAGGAAAAGGAATTACTGAAGTGTTTGAGAGGTACAATGCGTTGATCAACAACCTGAACATAAATGGGAAATATTATTCAATCAGGGAGGTCAACAAAAAGTTCCTTTTAACACTGCCAACTCATCTTGAACATAGAATCACTGCTATTAGAGAAGCTAGAGATCTGAGCGAGATTTCTTTGGACAGGCTCTATGGAGTGTTAAAAACCTATGAGTTGGAGCATATTCAACAGAAGGAAGTCTACGGGAAGGATAGAATGGTCAGCACATCTACTGCACTTGTAGCTGAAGGTCAACAACAACAGCAATCTCAACAATTGGAGAGAATGGTACAGTGTTCCAAGGCTGAGGAAAATATGTTAGTAGTAGAATATGATCCTCCTACTACAAATCAATCAAGTGATGATTTTTATTCCTTGGAAGAGCTGGAGCAATTGGAAGATGAGTCAATGGCCCAAATTGTCAAGAGATTCTCCCATGTCAGATTCAAGAGGAATCCCAAGCTTAAGTACAAGTCCAACTACAACAAATTCCAGAAAGGTGGATCTTCATCCTCTAACACCAGCAGTGGTGGATACAAAACAGGGATGGTTGATCGGAGCACCATTAGATGCTATAACTGCAATGAGTTGGGACACTTTGCCATAGAATGTAGGAAGCCAAAGCAAGTAAGAAAGAACTCTGAAAGGGCTTATCTGGCAAAGGGAAGAAGCTGGGATGATACTGACAGTGAAGATGAAGATGAAGGAAATCTTGCTCTTATGGCTATTGATGGAAAAGCTTCATCGTCAAGAATAGAGGTAAAACTTTCTGATGCTGAAATGGTTTATCATCTAAGAGGTAACTTAGATTGTGCACGTCGTGATAATGAACTGTTAAGTTTACAGATCACAGACCTTGAGAAAGAGGTCAATGAATTAAGACTTGTGCACATTAATCAAGACAAATTAAAAGAACAAGTATCTTTTCTAGAGAATAGAGTTGACTGTTATAGAATACTCGAAACTATTCTCAAAGACAAGATCACCGGTCTTGAGACTAAGGTTAGAGCCTACTTCAATTCTTGTTCGAAGGCTAAAGAGTTCTACAGTAAGCAATCTGTTAATCAAACATCTGGAATAGGTTATGATTACAATGTTGCTATTAGAGAATTAGGCATAAACTCCCCTCCTCGTGTCTGTGCTAAAGGGAGGGAAGTACCACATGTGCTTAAGGGTGTTGATGAACCCCTCTATAAACCATCAATTGCTGAACCATTTGATGCGACCTCTTCTGTTATTCAAGAAGAAATACGTGCTGAAGATCTTGCTAATGAGAAGGTTGTTTCCAAGTCAAGTGTGTCGAAAGTTCTAGTCAAAGTTGTGAAAGCAACTGAGACTAACTCAGACACACATGAGTTGGATAACAAAAATGCCATGTCTACCATGCATAAATTGCATGCTGTTAATATCTCTCATAAAGCATGTGGTGTTTCTAATTGTATGTCTTGTGCTTTTAATATGATGTATGCTTATTTTAATGGTAAGCATATTTCTAATGATAAGACTACTCCTCGTCAGCATGTGAATAACAAGAAGCATGATAGGTCTAAGACTACCAGTCCTTCTAAGGCTAGAAAGGAGACATTTGTGCCTAAGCTTAAATAGAAATTTGTTAAGGCTGTTTACAAGGTCAAATGTTCAGTCATTGAGGATGTTGAGACCATTAAAGTTAAAAATGTTGTTTTTCCTGACAAAGGACAATTCTACAAGTATGCCGGGCCCAACCAAGTTTGGGTTCCGAAGAAGGTCTAATCCATTTGAAGTGCAGGGCATTAAACAGGTGTAACCGGTAGTGTGGATTCTTGACAGTGGATCGTCAAAGACATATGACCGGAGATAGAGCCCTGCTATCAAATGTGGTTAAGAAAGCTGGCCCCCTGGTTACCTTTGGAGATAACAACAAAGGTTTATCTGAGGGATATGGCTGTTTGCAAGCTGGATATGTTATCAGTGAAAATTTTGTATAGTGTGCTAGGTTATTATCAGGAAGCATCATCTAACATATAGCACCAGTGACGAGACTTGAGAATATTATGACATATCAGGCACCTGCTGCACATTACACTTGGAATTGGACTCTAGTAAGATGTGTACAAGTGTACTCCTGGTTGGTGAGTCAAAAGAGGAAGTCAATACACCACAGTTCATGGACTTTGCAGCTGCAGATCTATTGGACTATGCAATCTCTTCTTCACAATCTCACTTCAGGTTGGTATGAACTAGTGTACTACTCAAGCAATCGTCAAGAACATGGTATGGCACTCTAACTGAAGTTATTGTTTAATATGAACTAGTAGAGTCGTTATATTTTTAACTCTCTTATCATTAGGCACAATCATATTGTTTTATATGTGCAGTGATATATTGATTATGCAACATAACAATTAGTATCTAAAGTACTTGACAAGTATCAGTCAATGATATGTTGTTAACATTATGTTGCAGATATTTGTAAACTTTTGACATGAATGAGAATTACTTAGACTTTACCCTAAGTGATCAATGTTTTATCAAAAATTCATTCATATTGAAAAACAAAATTAAACTTCTTTCTACATTAGTGATTTCTTATTTCATGTAAAATCTTTTGAAATCACTATTATAAATCATTTTCTCTCTATTACCATATGTTCTGTGTTACAGGTTCAGTCTCCAATGACTTTCTTTCATTGACAGTCATGAGGTTAAAAACCCACAACATCTATCCCAGACTGTAAAGACAAACACAAAAACAGAACCAACCAACACTCTCTTACCACTAAATGTAGTATGAATGAGCGTGAGGGAGATAGTGCCTTAGTGCACCACATAAGGAAGGTTCTATAGTCAACCCAGTAGCTCTGTCTCCTACATAGATGAGTAGTATTTAAACCGAGAGAACTGCTAACCCCCATACATCTTCTCAAAAAGATGTAATGGTTGAAAAGGCACAAAAACAGTTACTAGATTCATTCTCTCAACAGGGTGCGTCTATTGAAATTTGCCTGTCGGCCAAGGTATCCTATGTAGTGTCACCACCTCAAATATAAACAATTCTTAATGTACAAGGAAAGGTTACACACACAAAGGATGAGTTGACGGAAACAAGAGTTTCGACCATTTTAAGGTCAGATTCGATTGTTCAAGGTTCGTTAATGGACCAATTGCCTTTGCAGGTGTTAGGAGAGGATACTGATCCAAAAGCCATATGTCAGTGGTCAGTGTCTACCTTCTCAGGCTTAAATCCCCTGGATGCATCTGCGGATAGTGGATCTGACATAGGCGCAGATCGACAACTTGTTGACAATGATTCAGATATTACCTGATGAGTCACAAGGAAATGTCTTCACAAACATTAGAAGGGAACTTTGATCTTTATGCTAAATTCTTTGGATCATTGTTTACCTTCCCAGAATTCAAATCTGGAACCCTAAAAGGGAAACTAGCAACTTGTAGATTATGACTCAGATTCATCTGACGAGTTTAACAAGGATGGGGATTTGCGAACTCCCATTGCACCACCTATGACCTCCTTAAGGATGACTAAGGTGATTTTCCTTGCAGGTACAGCTGGATTATGGAGCTATGAGAGAAGAGTGATACACTTGTGAGAATGAGTGTAAACACGAGTGGAGAGAAGAGTGAAACACATGTGAGGTACACTAAACAGAATCACACACTCACAGTGAGAAAGAGAAACTACTTGTTATTTTTTTTCCAACCAAGTGAAATATGAGAACTTCTTCAGACGACGGCATACATTCCTTCACTAAGGGGGAGATAAAAGCTTAAGTAATAGTTTGGAGGATTCCTCAACTAAGGGGGAGAAATAGCAGGGAGTAAGAAAAAGATCCTACATGTACACTACACCACACCATTATTGTTTGTAACTACGGATCCTATTGTACGGGAGAGGTGGTAAACACAAGGTGATTTTCTAAGTAAGGGAAGAAGCTATTTTCAAAAGGGGAGTACCATTGGCTTTTATCTGCGGATCCTATTGTACGGGAGAGGTGGTAAACGAAGGTGATCTTCTTTAATCAGTTGATTCTCACAGGGGGAGAAGCAAGAGAGATATGGGCTTCTCAACAGGAAATGTGGTTGTACAAATGAAGATGGAACTACTTGAAGATATGTTCAGTCTAGAGGAACATCTACTTGGAATCTGGAAAATGTTAAATCTAGTCCAGAACTTTTCTACTATTTACTTTGCATTTCTGTTTATATCTTTTTCTTATTTGTTAGTTGAGTTATCCTCTAGGTATTTGTGTGTTATTGTCTAACAAACAAATAGGGGGAGATTGTAAGTCATATGTCATAGGCCTATTTGTATATTCGAGGATTTAACTCAACTCAAATAAGAATGTAATAACTAAATAGTGGATCTACCGTCAAAGAGATCTCGCAAAGTAATATCTGTCAAAGGATTCAGAGACAAGGTTCATCTACAGACTTAAGGAATTAATTCACTGGAAGAAGTTCAAGAAATTGATCATGCCTCAGTGATATAAATCAAGAGTGTGGATTTAATCAAGTGACAGAGTTCTCGTCAGGGTATCATTAATTACAAGGATTTAATCTGAAGAAAATCAGAGTATCAAAGTTAAGACATGAAGAAACGTCACGAAAGTTAGTCACTCATGAACCAGACAGTACATCGAGTGTCAACGTTGAAGTGGTGGAATTGATTCATAATTTTCAGTGATTTTCAGAAGATTTACAGAAGAATGGATGCTGCTCAAGATTAGTATTAATTCTCTATTAATTAATTAAGTCATATAATTTAATTAAGAAAATAAATTATATCTGCAAAGATTAATTTATTTGATTAATTGAATTAATTGATTAATTAATTCTGAATTAATATTAAGAATTTTCAGAATTTAAATTGGTTTAAAAATCTGTTTAATTCAACAAGACAACTGATTGTATTAGTATGACAATCGGTATGACAATCAATAGTCATACCGAAAGTCATGCTAATTCAAAAGGATTGTCTTACCAGAATTAGTATAGGATTTAAATCTATGTATTTTCGACAAAAACAATCTGTTTGAACTACTATGACAATCGGTATGACAATTGATTGTCATACCGAAAGTCTTGCTAGTTCATTCTGATTGTCTTGCCAGTTCAAAGAGATAGTCCTACCGAAAGTCTTGCTGGGCAAAAGAGATTGTCATGCCAGTTCATTTTATTCGGCTATTGATTAAAAAGAAGCAGAAGCAGTTTATTCATTACATTCGAACAGAACACAAGTCAACAAAAGAGAACACAACAGAAAAGAAAAGAAAATATATCATCCTTCATCTGCAGAAATTCAAGATCAAAATTTCTAGTTTCTAAAGTTAAATCCAAACCACTAGAATTATTTATCTTGTTCTTGTGTAACAATCTAGCGGATCAAAATCTCTAGAACTTAATCTCAAATTGCGTTTAGCATTTGAATCTTTTTATTACAAAAATAGAAAAAGTTCATGTCGAATTTATTCTAGATTTGTGATAATTAATTTGAGATTAATTCCTTGTAATCGATACAGTTGTTGTAACACCTTTCAAGTTTAATAATATTTTTATTTAACTTGAATTTTGTTTCACATTTTTTATTCCGCATTTAATTCGATTATTCGGTACTGTTTGTATTCAACCCCCCCTTCTACAAACACATTGGGACCTAACAAGTACTTATGTTTCTAATGTAAATTGTATGACTCTTGAAGGATGCATGTCATGACTAATTCAAGTTTAGTTTTTTTTATTTCTCAATTTATTAGTTTAATTGTTGGTATGTAAATCTATGATTTAAGTGTTTGGGTGAATGTGAATCGGTAATGTTTTGCTTCGCATATGTCATATATTGGCTAAATTATTTGTGTTTGATTTATGTATCCGAAATTTTTAGTGTACAGTAATTAGTTGTTTAAAGATATAGATAATGAGTAAAAGTTGAACTCTTTTAATAGATGTTGTCACACTGAAGTTGTTGCACTAGATTTGGTAATTGTTCGATAAAAACTTGCATAAAAAATTTTGTTGAAATCGTTATCAACTACCATTCCTGTTGTGCAGAAATGAGTGAATAATGTTAATCAATGCGCAAACATGGAGACAATGAGAGATGACGACGTGGTAAATTATTTTTACATATTTATTACTTTTTTACTCAATGCTTTATAAACAGTTTGTATTATTATCCTCTTATTTGTTTTTTTTTAAAATTGTATAAGTATATTCCATGTTATGTACTCTAGTGAGTCTTATCCTTCGTTCGTCGCAATTTTTCTTCGCGATGAAAGATATTTTGATGATATGGTATGAATTTTAATATGGTAAATTTTAAAAAGTTATAATTATCAATTATAGCAACAGAGATTTATAACTATTTATGTACATTTCAGAAACTCCTAAATAAATTCATTTTAGGATTGTCAGAACGCATACCTTCTAATGTAATACTTGTAATGGCAAATGGACATGAAATATATGTTTATTTCAAGAAGTCAAACCAATCTTTATGGCACATGGTCAAATTTAATAAGAATTGTCAAGGCTTGTTTGGCTCAATCATGATCTACTCGTATAAGGGGAATTGTAAACTCTCTGTAAATTGTTTAAGTGGTGACTTTTGTGAAATAATATACTTCAAGAATAGAACAATTCCACGTGGTATGTTCTTTATTCAAAATAAAAAACACGTGATCTCCTACATTTTAAAATTGTCAAATTTTGAACTATTTCTATGCAAATAGTAGAGGACTGTTATCTAAGATTTAGATTTCATGTTGTGTTTTTTCAGATCTTGTGACTGCAATAGGATGGAAATGTATGGTATATCTTGATCATCCAACAATTCAGAATGGACAAAAGTAAGTACTTTATTTTTCCTTTAATAGTATGATAAATCAATGACTGATAGATAGCTATTGATGAAGAGAATGAGATAGCAGTTAAAGATGTCATTGTAGTTAAAATCTGTGAAAATTGATTGAAGATTTTAAGAGCATAATTTATCTACCGGTGACTGAGATGAGAGACTGATATTTCAACAAATTATCCTGTGGATGATAAGCATTAGTTTCAGTGTATTACTTCTCCATGAATCTCAAGACATGTTGAATTATTTTGAAGAGTTGGTATTTAACCAGCATTCGAGAGAAGAATAGGTGAGATGTTTGAGTGTTTGTATATAGATTTTTTTAAGATTGGTTTGTAGAAGTTTGGGCTATGACTCTACAATTATAGAGTCACATCAATCTGAATTTAAGAAAGGTATAGTTTCAATAAATGAGAGATGCTTGTTCTGAAATGAACAATTGAACTCACGGAATGAATGATTTAGAATCAATGCATTCTTGTAGTTATGTGGATGTGTTTTTCACTTTCATGAAGCTCCAATAAACTATAGGGGACTTGAATGTACTTCCACTCAGATAGTATTATCAAACCTTAGTTCCCTTTGGAAGGGACCACCACAATTATGGATTTTCTTTATTGATAAATCAAGATAATTTTACTTATTGTATCAACACTTTAATGAAGTGTATTTTAGATAATACTTGTGAGGGATGTTGTTCAGTCAGGTTGAATCTCCATTTGGATTAGAGTGGATTTGAATGATTTCCACTCAAAAATATTATTCTCAAATCATGTAGCCATTGCAGGTCTACTTGCACCTAAAATGTGCTAAATTTGCCAAGATCATCACTAAGGAGTGATGAAACCATTGGTTATTAACTACCATCATCAAGGTCTATCTCCGCATGTAGCCTCTAACCAAATCTGAATGATGGTTCTGAGTTGGAAAGTACAATGCAAGCATTGTGTTTCATGAATGCTTGGCTTAGCAATGAAACTATTTTATTGCTAATTTTGATGCAAGCAACTCAAGCAAGGTGAGCTTTTTGATTACAAATAATTTTTTAACATATAAGGAAGAATTTAGTCAGAACTGAGTTTTGGCAACTTTTTCTGAAAAACAGAAGATGTTTCAAGTGATGTGCTCTCATTTTTGCATGCAGGTGCTACATACTAAACTCAATTGGTTTGTGAAGTAATTTCATGAGACAAGTACAGATGTTCAATTGGATCACTAGTGTATTTCAAAGAGATAAATAGTATAGCACTTAGGAATTAAATACCAATTGTGTTGGCTAAAAGATTCTTATTGTATCACTCAACTCACTGGTTATGTTTTCTGGCTAGTGTTTCTTTGTAATTTGATCACTTATCTTTTAAAAAAAAATTAAAATCAGAAGGTGATTAATAACTTGTGAAATGCCTTAATGTTACTCTTTTAATGTCAGGTTATTTACTTCTGATTAGCAAAAATGATAATGAACTTGTCTAGTTTCTTTTGAAACACAAGTAATGTCTCAAAACTCAAGTTTGATTGGCTGAAAACCTGTTTGTCACAATACTCATAAAGTGGATTAGTGAATGAATCAGAATTTAAACTATTTACTATGTTATAACAAGAATTAATACAAGTTATTGTTTAGAAAAATCTGATAAAAGATTTGAGTAATCATATTAGATCAGTTCAAAAAATATGAAGTTAACAAGAATAAATTATAAGGAGCAATTGTAATCAACCAGATTTGATCACGAATATGTTATGTATTTGACAGTTATCAGTCATTGAGTTTCATTTACAATGAGCAATTTTGACCATTTAAGCATAGTATGAAACAAGACAACATAACAATTGTAACCGGTCATAACATAATATTTAAGAAAATGCAAACATAATTGAGACTACTAAGCAAGAAAGATAATTTTTCATTAATAGAGAATTAAATTACATATAAGAAATACAACAGAAGTAAATTTAAGATCCTACTCTATGATGTTTCTTTTTATTGGCTTCTTTTCGACTTGCTTCCACAAGGATAACATGTTGAATGATCATCTCCTGCTGCTCCATTAGATGTTCTTGATGAATGAAAAATTTAATTTCAAGAAAGTGAACTTCCATATGAAGTTCAAAAGGAAGGGACTGAAAAATATACGATGGGATATCTAACACATTGTAGAAGATTCCGTCAATCGGACTTTGACGTTTAGCAAGTTATGATGTCCATTAAAATTGTGTTTACAGATAGAGAAGAGAGATCGAAGTGGAGTGGAGAAGATGAGGGTTTGGTTGAAAAGGCGAGTGGAAATCCAGGAGTTTATATTTATGAGAGAGAGAGAGAGGGAAATACGAAGAGCCGCCTTAATTTGATGTGAGATAACTAATCAGATTTCTAAAAGAAATTAGATTAATTAATTTCACGCCAAAAAAAAAGGAAGACACTGATAAGTAGAAGTTACGTTAGTGCGCATACATCAAGATTAATCACATAACATGCAACATTATATATCTAGTAATATACTTTCACTCTCATCCTGTATCATGGAAAATGTTGTTGGGTGAATGCAACACGGGGGGGGGGGGGTGAATGTGTTTTAAACAATTTTAATGGTTTTTTGAACTGTTATGAATGATGAACAAAGTAATCTTTATTGTAGAGATAATATGCTTTAACAGAATAATTAAAACATGCATATGAACACACTTATCTTTCAAAACTCACTTAATTTTATATTAAAATCAAGCTAGTGTTTTGCTACAAATTTCTGGGTTCTTAGTATGTTAAGAACTCAGCTTCTCTCTTAAGAGTTACAAGATATTTCAGATCTATTTGTTACAACTAAAAACAAAGCATCTGGTATTTACTTTATAGAATAGTAAACACTGGTTTCACAGCATGTAATAGCATGTACTAAACCCTACTTCTGAATAACTAAATCTTTCTATTTCTGGCTTAGTGTATATTTTCAAATCATGCACGTATGTGCTTTTACTCTGTCAATTAATCTTGGTCTTTGATCTTGTACTCTTCAAACTGCTTTTTGTAGACTTATTAAATCAGTGATTGATTTGTTTGTTGATTGATAATCTTGGATATTAAACTTATCTACATCTTGTACTTGATCTTTACATCGAAATATCCAGTTAGTTATATAAAGAACTCGGCATCTCGATAAGTATAATGACTTATCGAGATCTCTAATTACTCTATAGTTGTTTGACTTATTGAAGTCTTTGAGTTCTCTATAAGAGAATTTGGCTTGACAAGGTCTCTCATCTTCATATCTTCAATTTGGCTTATCGATATCTCTGAGTTCTCTAGTGAAGAAATGACTTGTCGATATCTCAGAGGTCTCTAGTGATAATTTGACTTATTGATATCTCTGATTCTCTAGTGAAGAAATGACTTTTGATAACTTAGAGACCTCTAGTGATATTTTGACTTGTCGATATCTCTAAGACTTCTCTATAAGCTTTCCTTGACTTCTCAATAAGTCATTTTGGAGTTCTCTAATGACTTCTCTATAACACTTAATTTGTGACTTGTAGATTTCTTGACTTAGAATATTTTTCCCAAAACAGATTTATTCAACTCCAAGCTTCTTCACACTTTCTCTGAGACATGATCTTCATGATCTTCTTCCAGAGTTTATTCTTAGGCTTGAGATTGTTTACAAAAAAATACTCCAGTTTAATCTATTTATATTTTTACAAACTTAAGTGTTACAATACAAAATGCAAACTTAGATTATCATACAACTTACCTAGGGATGTCAATTTGACTTAGTCTTGTTTAGCACAGGCATGTCTTGCACAACAAATGTCCAAAACTTATCTAAGACGAGATTGTTAGTTCTTGATAAACAATTCTCATAAGAGTCTTTCATAGAAAATTATTTGCATTATCCTTCTCTTCACTTGATTTGCTATTAGCTCTGCATTCTCTATAATCTCCAAACTGTATGCCAATGAATTATATTGTAAAAATTCAAGAGATTATCGATAAGAGTTTAATCTGCACAAAATAATTCATTTTATTTATTCAAGAGAAATAATTTCAATGAATCAATCTTGAATGAATAATTTAAATAATTGTTAAAATTTTAATTGATTTATAATGACAAAAATTTTGAACAACTTGGTTCATTAGCATGGTCTATCACAGACTTCTTCCATATAATGCATTTTGAATTATATTGTGAAGTCTGAATATTTCATACCATGAGCTCGAAAATGTACAAATTTGAGAAGTTCAAAATCAATATTCAACAAATTATTGATTATCGAAAATGAGCTATGCATTCTTATAATTATCACTGAACAAGGATATGAAGGCATGTTGTGAGAATAATAGCTAATTTAAATAGTTTTCTCAAACTTCATTATATAATGCCGTCACGACCCACTTTTACTACTACTTACTAGCATGATTCTTTGTATTATGATTGATTATTCAGAGCTACGCTAGCATGACATACTAAACAGTTCTATATCAATAATTAAAACATGCATATGAACACACTTATCTTTCAAAACTCACTTAATTTTATATTAAAATCAAGCTAGTGTTTTGCTACAAATTTCTGGGTTCTTAGTATGTTAAGAACTCGGCTTCTCTCTTGAGAGTTACAAGATATTTCAGATCTATTTGTTACAACTAAAAACAAAGCATCCGGTATTTACTTTATAGAACAGTAAACACTGGTTTCACAGCATGTAATAACATGTACTAAACCCTACTTCTGGATAACTAAATCTTTCTATTTATGGCTTAGTGTATATTTTCAAATCGTGCACATATGTGCTTTTACTTTGTCATTTAATCTTGGCCTTTGATCTTGTACTCTTCAAGCTGCTTTTTGTAGACTTATCAAATCAGTGATTGATTTGTTTGTTGATTGATAATCTTGGATATTAAACTTATCTACATTCTACACTTGATCTTTAGATCGAGATCTCTAGTTAGTTATATAGAGAACACGACATCTCGATAAGTATAATGACTTATCAAGATCTCTCATTACTCGATAGTTGTTTGACTTATCGAAGTCTCTGAGTTCTCTATAAGAGAATTTGGCTTGTCGAGGTCTCTCATCTTCATATCTTCAATTTGGCTTATCGATATCTCTGAGTTCTCTAGTGAAGAAATGACTTGTTGATATCTCAGAGATCTCTAGTGATAATTTGACTTATTGATATCTCTGAGTTCTCTAGTGAAGAAATGACTTGTCGATATCTCAGAGACCTTTAGTGATATTTTGACTTGTCAATATCTATGAGACTTCTCTATAAGCTTTCCTTGACTTCTCGATAAGTCATTTTGGAGTTCTCTATGACTTCTCTATAACACTTAATCTGTGACTTGTAGATTTCTTGACTTAGAATGTTTTTCCCAAAACAGATTTATTCAACTCCAAGCTTCTTCACACTTTCGCTGAGGCATGATCCTCACGATCTTCTTCCAGAGTTTATTCTTAGGCTTGAGACTATTTATAGAAAAATACTCCAGTCTAATCTCTATTTACATTTTACAGACTTAAGTGTTACAATACAAACATGTAAATATAGATTATCATACAACCTATCTAGGAATGTCAATTTGACTTAGTCTTGTTTAGTACATGCATGTCTTGCACAACAATCTCCCCCAATTTGTGAGAAGATTGCTTATCACAAATTCATGCCTGTTAACAAGACTAACCCCAAGCTACATTGAACAATTTAAACTTTACATACAAATTGACGGAAACAAAATATTTAACATTGAGTGGTTTTTGAAGTTTTGACAAGGTATTAATTACATAAAGTCCTCAAAGCCTGGCCCCTTTTTAATGAGATTCTTAAGATTTACTAACACTTCTATTTCTTCTAAAATTTCAGTTCCTCCTAAAGCTTCCACAAGTTTGAGCCACTCATCTAATGAATAACCATTTAAGTAACTGGCTCTAAATCTGGAGAATATGCCAACTTTTATGTTCAGAAAATGTCCATCTTTGGAGAGTCTGCTCATCCCTTTTGCTTCAAGCTCATTTGATCTTTTCTCCATTCTTTCAAGTTCTTCTGCATACTTCCTATTTCTTTCTTCCTTTTCATCCTTTGCCCTTGCAATTTTCTCCTCCCTTTCTTTCACCCATACATAATATACAACTTTCCAGAACCTTGTGATTGTATCCTTATCCTTCATCAAACTGATCATTCTTTTAAATTATGTGGTTGAAAGTGTGTCCATAAGTTACTGCCAAGTAAAGTGAAAGAACCATCATCATAATAAATTCTGACTTCTGTAAATGATACAACACAGACTCTAACTATATCTTCATCTAGCTGTTGAAAATATTCTTCATTCAGTGAGGCACCAATTTATGGAAGAAAGTCAGATTGATTGTAGTAGTTCCAGAGAGATCTTTCAGTAACTTGATGTTGCTTTATTTTCCTCACAACAGATTTAAAATAAATCTTGGTTGGAGGTTTAAATGAAGATAGGTTTGTGATTTTCTTTAAGCTGGTTTGACTGGTAGTGATTGGAATTTTGAGAAGAGAGTTTGCAGTTGGCTTATATAAGAATTTTGGCTTTGATGTGAGAAATGGTTGAGTGTTTGAGCTAAAAGGTTTGGTAGGTTGAGCCTGATTGATTTGAATTTATAGGGTATATTGTTGTTGTAGTTCTGAGCCATCTTGCCTTTTCTTTTTCCTTCTCTTTTCTCCTCTTTTTTCTTGTCATCTCCCTTCTTCTCATCCTACTTTTTGTCATTGCTACCAGTTGCCTTTGAAGATCGACTTGGATTTGAGGCAGAAGGTTTTTTCTCATTATGCTTCTGCTCATCATCATCCTTGTCATCTTTTAAATTGAATTGAGTTGTTGGCAACATGGTGTCAACATTCAGTAGGTACCTAACCAGGATCCTTATATTTCCACATCTTCAGCCTTCTTGTTCTTTTATACTTTAGATCAGACTAAATGGTCATGATCAGCCTCATGTTTAATCTGACACACTTATTGGGAACAATAAGCTGTTTGCATTTTTGGTTCTTTGACAAATATAGGCCACCCCTTTATTTGAATATAGATAGGCTTCAGGAAAAGTTGCTATCTGTGCATTTTTAAGCTCATGAAGTAACTGGGTGTTCTCTGTGATGACTACATGTACCTTGTCAATCACTACATCTAGTTCAGATGCCCTTAGAGTTCTGAGATTTAAGATAGACACCTGAAGACATCTGTCCACACCAACGTCATTAATATTGACAACAATCCTCTTCTGCAAGAAGTTTTCAACATTCACAACCACTGCCCTAATGTAGTTGATAGTCTGGGTCAATGCTCTTTTGTAGGTGATGTAGTTATTTTGAAGAGACATCCTTAGGACTGCAAGAAGTTCACTGAATTCTTGATCTTGATTTGGTCCTTCTGCAGCCTTGATGAGTTTTTCTTTTTCTACATCTGGAAATGATTGAGCTTGTGAAGAACTTTGGCCAGTCTGAATAGGCTTTTTAGATTTACCAGTATCCCTGGCTTTTTGAATCCTACTTTCAATCTCCCCCCTTAGTCTTGGAAACAGGCATGAGTAGGGGAGTTGGTATTTCTGGCCTTATAGCTTTAGGTAAGGAGGGCAATGGTATGTTGTGCTTCCCCATGATGGCTCCCAAAGTAACATAATTCTGCATTTGGAGATGCTTGTGAGAATCCACCAGGGTTTTAATGTATGTCTGTTGACTTTGTACCAAGGATGTGAGAGCTTGTACTTGTGCACTTAGTGAGTCATTAGAAGATTGGAGAGAAGACACTTGTTGTTGAAGTTCTTGAACTTGCATGCGAGATAAGGATTGAGATGTGGATGAAGTAGAGACTCCAAAAGTATCCTACACATCCTTCTTAATTTCTTCCATGAGCAAGGCTGAAGGAGTGTATCTGCTATAGTGCATTTGATCCAGCTTTAGTCCTGAATCATTGAAGTTAGTGATATGTTTTTTAACTTGGTCATGCAGAGCTACAATTGAATTTCTCATATTCTTGATATTAGTTTTCACCCCACTTAGATCATACCTAGACATTTAATCAGCAAAAGTTGTGAATTTAGTCTTGATCTCTGTCTGGGAGGGAATGATTTGAACGATCTTCTCTCTAACCAACTTCATGATTTTGTCCTGATGTCCAGTAAGAGTGATTTGAAGTGCTTTTCCAAAGTTATGGAAAGCCTTGATTTGAGCCTTGTATACCTCATTCACTGCATCATATACTTCCTGTGGGGTTAAGGATCTAGCATTGCTCCCCAAGATGGTTAGATACTCTTCCCTGAATTTGGCTAGCACAACATCCATTTCAATTGTAAAATTTTTGTCCAGCCATGCATCACAGTTTGTATCTTGACCAGCTTCATCAATAATTTTGGCCTATTGTTCTTCAACATCAGTCTGGTAGGATAGCATGATGGCCTGATAGTCCTGATTTGACATGTTGGATGTGAGAAGCTGCTGTGAAATTTGAGCAAGGCCACCAAGTTGATCAACCACGAGATCATCTACAGTAGAAGATGGAGGTGCAGCTTCTTGTAGCCATTGAGAGATGAAGTGAAGTTTCTTGAGGTTGAGAAGTGGAAGGTTGATTGGTTGGGTGAGAAGGAGGTAGGGAGATAGAACCACCTGTGACAGGAGTCACAGTTTGACTCATAGATTGCTCTGTGATTATGACAAGTTATTGTTCTGCACTTGTGGTGGGAACCTCCAGTTGAATTGGAGGGGATTTGACTGGGTTACTGTCATGTGCACCAGTCTCAATTGATGTAGCCTGGTTCTCATGCACAAATGTTCTTGTTACTGCTGTGTTCCAGAAATCCCCTAAAAGATCCAAGTAAAGCACATGATTAGCAGTAAGAGCTCCCACAAAGTATGTTTCAGATAGAAATTTCACAAAGCTTTTGAAGGCTTTAGGAGCTTGATTTGCATCTAGAAATGCAAGAAAGTTGGTTTCTTTCGGGATAAAGGGTACAATATTACTTGCTGCCATTGTGAAGAGTATGAAGTTTAGTGGGTAAGAAAACTTGAAGAGAAATAGCTCAAAATAAGAGAAATCGATTTGGAATTGAAAAATCTAGGCCACTTAGAGTTCTCGAAGGCGTAAGTATGTGTATGTCGAGATGTCTGAGTATTTATAGTAAAAGCAAATGACTTATCGAGAACTCAAAAATAGATGATTGGAGTTCGCTTATCGAGAAGTCAATTTGAAAAGTGAATTACATATTGAGAAGTCATTTTAATTTACTCTGTTAGAGAACTAAAACTGACTTGTCGAGATGTCAAATAAATACTCAGTTTGTCAAAAATGGACTGAATTATTTCTAATTTCTATTTGAATAAATCCAAATAAATTTAGAACAAATTTATCAAGAGTAATTTACCAAAATAATTTATTGAATTTAAATTATTTCAATTATGAGCTATTTATAAGTCTAAAATGTACTTGTAGAGAACTCTGTGAATTAACACTTATAGAGAACTCTACAATTACATATCGATAAGTCATAATAAAGCTTATCGAGAAGTCCCTCGAGAACTCAGAAAATTGACTTCTTGAGAACTCAGAAAATTGACTTGTCGAGAACTTACACGAGAAGTCTTAAAATGACTTGTCGATAAGTCAATTAGACTTATAGAGAACTTAGTTCTCTATATACTCTTGATCACTTTGATTCTGCCTTGTGTTTATTTTACATATTGAAAATGTAAATCAACATTTTGACAGTTTTCTTAGAATTGAAAAATTTTAAGCTAAATTTTAATTTTTGAAAAATAAATATACAGAGATTTCTGAAATATTTATAATTCATATTCTCGTTAATTTCCAATTAAATCAAATTAATTTTGATTTACTAGAAATTAATCTGTTATAACACATTAACCGAGTTCTTGCCTTAGGATGAAGAATTTAACATTCCAATTTCACCTACAAGTCTAGTGAAAGTTGCTTCATCCAAAGGTTTAGTAAAAATGTCAACTAATTGTTTTTCTGTTGGAACAAAAATGAGCTCAATGGTACCATTTGTAACATGTTCTCTAATAAAATGGTACCTTACATCCATGTGCTTTGTACTAGAATGATTAACTGGATTAGCCACAATAGATATAACATTAGTATTGTCACACATAATTAGAATTTTGTGTAACACTAAGCCATAGTCCATTAGCTGATTTCTAATCCAAAGCACTTGAGCACAACAACTTCCAGCAGCTATGTATTCAGCCTCAGGTGTGGAAGTTGACAAAGATTGTTGTTTTTTGCTATACCAGGATACAAGTCTTTGTCCAAGAAACTGACAGCTACCACTAGTGCTTTTTCTGTCAACCCTGCATCCAGCAAAATTTGCATCTGTGTATCTAACAGCTTCAAAACCAGTTCCATTAGGATACCATAATCCCAAGTTAGGAGTCCCCTTCAAGTATCTGAAAATCCTTTTCATAGCCATCAAATGTGATTCTTTTGGATTGGCTTCAAATCTTGCACACAGACATGTTGCAAACATGATGTCTGGTCAACTTACAGTGAAGTACAGCAAAGGGCCAATCATTCATCTATAGCTTGAGATATCTACACTTTTGCCATTTTTATCTTCATCCAACTTTGTAGTTGTAGACATAGGTGTAGATGCAGGTGAACAATCAATAATACCAAACTTTTTCAATAAATCCTTGACATACTTAGTTTGGCCGATGAAAATTCTATCACTTCTTTGACTGACTTGAAGTCCAAGAAAGTTACTTAATTCCCCCATCATGCTCATTTCATATTCACTCTGCATAACCTTAGAGAATCTTTGACAAAGTTTTTCATTTATAGAACCAAAAATGACATCATCCACATAAATCTGAACTAGGATCATATCACCACCATACAACTTGTAGAAGAGTGTCTTGTCTATTGTTCCTCTAGTGAATCCGTGTTTAAGTAGAAAATATGACAGTGTCTCATACCAGACTATAGGTGCTTGTTTTAGTCCATAGAGAGCATTGAGCAATTTGTATACAAAGTTTAGAAATTATGGAACTTCAAATCCAGGTGGATATTGCACATATATCACCATTTAGGAAGGCACTTTTGACATCCATTCGATATACTTTAAAGTTTGAATGAGCAGCAAATGCAAGAAAAATCCTTATTGCTTCAAGTCTTGCAACTACTGCAAAAGTTTCATCATAGTCAATTCCTTCCTCCTGTGAGTAGCCTTTAGCAACCAACCTTGCCTTGTTCCTGGTGACAATTCCATTTTCATCCATCTTGTTCATGTACACCCACTTTGTTCCAATTATAATTCTGTACTTTGGTGCAGGAACCAACTCCCAAACTTTATTTCTTTCAAACTGATTTAGCTCCTCTTGCATAGCAGATATCCAATTAGGATCAAGTAGAGCTTATTCAATTTTATTTGGCTCAATTTGTGAAAGAAAATATGTATGTAGACATTCATTTGCAGTTGCACTTATAGTCCTCACTCCAGCATTTGGATCATCAATTATTGCTTCTCTAGTGTGACTTCTATCCCACTTTCTGGTGTGAGTTTGTTGACTTAAGTTTTCTGTGTTTTCTTCACCATTTACATAACTTGCAGAACCTTTCTCTCTTTCTCCCCCTGAGTTTGTGCTATCAAATTTAGGTTCATGAGATGAGCTTCCATTCTCATGATTTACTTGTTCAGTTGACTCTTCATTTGTTCAGTGATTTGCATTGACTTCAGCTTCATCATCAGAATCACTGTCAATGTTGATGTTTTCAAACTTTAGGGCTTCAGCTTCATTTTCATCAAGGCATTCTAAGATTGGGCACTTGTCATCTTCAAAAGTGATATATGTGCTTTCCATAATTTTCTTTTATTCAGTCATATATACTTTGTATGCAGTTCTCTCCAATGAATATCCCAGAAAAATTGCCTCAAAAACTTTAGAGTCAAATTTTCCCACATATTCAGAGTTGTCCTTCAACACATAGCACTTGCTTCCAAACACATGAAGATGCTTCACAGTAGGCTTTCTCTTAGATAAGATTGAGTAATGTGATTTGCCAAGATTCTTGTTAATGAGATATCTGTTTTGAGTATAGCATTCAGTGTTCACAACTTCTTCCCAAAAACTAGTTGGCAACTTTGCATCTTGCAGCATTGTTCTTGCAACTTCCACTAATGTTCTGTTTTTTCTCTCAACTACACCATTTTGTTGAGGTGTCCTAGATGCTGAGAATTCTTGAACAATGCCTTTGTCTTTGCAAAGTTCAGTTAAGGTTACATTCCTGAATTATGTTCCATTGTCACTCCTCAATCTTTTCACACACTTTTGATCTTCAGCCTGCTTCTCAATCTTCTTGATGTGTTCAATTATAATGTGTCGAGTTTCATCTTTAGAGTGCATAAATTTTACCCATGTATATCTTGAGTAGTCATCCACCATCACAAGTGCATATCTTTTTCTTGAAATTGACTGGACCTTGACTGGTCCAAATGAGTCCATATGAATAAGTTGCAAATGTGCGCTAATAGAATTCACAGTTTTACTTTTGTGACTTGATCTTTTCATTTTTCCTTTTCGACAAGCATCACAAACTTCTTCTTGAGCAAATTCTAGATTAAGCATGTCTCTCACCAACTCCTTTTTGATTAGAGTATTGATTGCCTTAAAATTCAAGTGAGACAGTTTCTTATGCCATAGCTTGCTTTGCTCTACAGATTCCTTGGTGTAGAAGCATCAAATTTCATCCTCATTTTCTGATTCCAAGTCTGCAACAAATAAGCTTCCTTTCCTTTCTCCTTTTAGAGCTACTTCACCAGTCTTTTTGCTGATAAAAATGCATTCTCCTTTGTTAAATAAGACTTTGAATCATTTGTCTGAAAATTGACTAACACTAAGGAGATTCATTTCAAGACCAGCTACCAGTGCTACATCTTCAATGACAACATTTCCAGAAATCAATTTGCCATATCCCATTGTGAAACCTTTGTTGTTGTCTCCAAAAGTCACTAATGAGCCAGCCTTCTCCTCAAACTGTGATAGTAGAGCCATATCACCTGTCATATGTCTTGAGCATCCACTGTCTATGATCCATATGACTTTCTTTCCTTTGCCCTATACACAATGAGTTTTAGGTGTGTTTAGCAACCCAAGCAGTGTTGGGTACTATTTTCTTGTTAACAGATTTGATAGAGGTAGAGTTTGATGACTCAGAAAGAATAGAATTCATTGAGTGATGTGCATTTTCCTTTTTAACTGAGGACTCAATATTAATTTCCTTAAGATCAACTCTCAATTTGTGGAAACTTGTCATTACTTTCATGTTGTAAGGTATGCAGTCAAACTTGTCACGGAATGAGTAGGGAGCTTCAGTTTTTGCCTCATTGTACTTGCATGCTCCTACTCCTGGCTTACTAAAAACCTTTTTACAAAGTTGAGTTAGATGATTCATAGAGCCACACTTTTAACATTATTTTCTTGGAGCATATGCAACATAGAAAAATTTGTTGCTCTTGTTTATCCCAATCTTCCCATTTTTATTTTTATTTTTCTTTCTTGCATCTTTAATTTTCACTTCCTTGACAGGTGTCTTGGAATCTTGGTTGACCATGAGCTTCTTTTCAGTTTTGGAAATTGGAGTTGTTTCTACATTTTTCTTCTCACTATCCTCATTAGCAATTTCTTGCTTTATGATCAACTCTTCTTTACTGAGATCTATTTCACATGCTTTGAACATAGGTGTACAAACCTTTCTCAGCATAGCCGGGACATCTTCATTTTCTGTTGCTTTACCTTTATCACCAACAATTTTCTTGTTGCTGTTCAAAGCATCATAATCAAGACCAATTGCTATGTTAGCACGTGGTTTGTTCTTCTCATGGTACTGACCAACCAACTCAGATGCATTTCTGAATGATTTTAGTTTCACCTTATTCTTTTCAATCTTTTCTCTTAACACAGCTTCAATCTCATCGCTACTAAGCTTGTGTGTATTTGAAACATCTCTACACTCATTTTTTCTGCAGTCTCCTTATATTGACTAGAATTTAAATCAATGGTGGTTAGAGTTGGTACCTTTGATTTTGAAGTGGATGGTTCTCCATGCTCAAAAACCATTAGTGCATATTTTTTAACTTCTTCATCCTCATCATCAACATCAGTGTCATCCCAACTTTTTCCTTCTGCAATATAAGCTTTTCCAGACTGCTTCTTCAAGAAAGCTTCATACTTTGCTTCCAGTTTAAGATATGCCTTGTCTTTCTTCACCTTTTTAGGCTTTCTGCATTCAGTAGCAAAGTGACCTAACTCATCACAGTTGAAGCACCTTATCTTTAATCTATCCACATATCCTGTTTTGTAGCCACCTTTGCTAACTGAATTGTACTGAGTTTTTGGTTTCCAATTGTGGCTGTTTGAAGATTGTCCCTTGCTTTTGAAGAACCTTGGCTTCTTGACTCTTATGTTGGAGAATTTCCTAGCCAAGTAAGCCATGAATTGGTCCATTTCATCAAGCGCATCCAAGGTATAATATTCATCTTCCTCTAGCTCCAGTACAACTTGCTTCTGAGGTCCTTTGTTCTTTTGTTCCATAGCTTGAACAACTGGAACTTGATCATCTTGCTCATCTTCACTTTCTTCTCTGTCATTCACAATCAAAGCAATTGAACCATCAACAACATGTCCATGATTTGCTTTCAATGACTTCCTTTGCAGCATCTCAAGTTCATAGGTTTTCAAGATTCCATATAGAACTTCCAAAGTCATTCTTAAATCTCTTCCTTCTCTTATGGCTGATATCTTTGGTTCAAGATGGTCAGGAAGAGCTAAAAAAAACTTTAGGTTAACCTCCTCAGCTTCATAATATTTATCATGTAGCTGCAAGTCATTTATCAGTTTGTTGAACCTTTCAAAAACTTCAATAATTCCTTCTTTTGGTTTAGCCATAAACCCTTCATACTGAGAGACCAGAATCCTCCTTTGGTTTGACTTAACTTCCTCTGTTCCTTCACATAATATCTCTATTTTCTCCTAGATCTATTTAGTTATGTCACAGTTGATAATGTTATTGTACATTACAATGTCAAGTGACTCTATCAATATCAGCTACAAGACACTATCTAGAGAGACTTTTTCTTTCTCAGGCTCAGTATATTCTGAACGATCTTTAGGAGCATAATGTGCTGGAATGACCATGTCTCCATCTGTAGATTCCTCAACTCTTACCATGGGGGTGAAAGGCCCATTCTTGAGGATCTGAATGTATAATGGATTAGCCATCCTTATGAACAACATCACTTTCTTTTTCCATAATGTGTAGTTAGATATATCAAAGATAGAGATTTTGATACTGCTTAGTTTCTGTGTATTCAATCTTCTAAGATTTTTAATCTGTTTGCTTTCATATTTTGCTCTGATACCATTTGTTGGGTAATGAATACAACACAGGGGGGGGGCGAATGTGTTTTAAACAATTTTAATGGCTTTTTGAACTGTTATGAATGGTGAACAAAGTAATCTATATTGTAGAGATAATATGCTTTAACAGAATAATTAAAACATGCATATGGACACACTTATCTTTCAAAACTCACTTAATTATATATTAAAATCAAGCTAGTGTTTTGCTACAAATTTCTGGGTTCTTAGTATGTTAAGAACTCAACTTCTCCCTTGAGAGGTACAAGATATTTCAGATCTATTTGTTACAACTAAAAACAAAGCATCCAGTGTTTACTTTATAGAACAATACTGGTTTTACACATCATGTAATAGCATGTACTAAACCCTACTTCTGGATAACTAAATCTTTCTATTTCTGGCTTAGTGTATCTTTGCAAATCGTGCATGTCTGTGCTTTTAATTTGTCAGTTAATTTTGGCCTTTGATCTTGTACACTTCAATCTGAATTTTATAGACTTATCAAATCAGTGATTGATTTGTTTGTTGATTGATAATCTTGGATATTAAACTGATCTGCATTCTGTACTTGAGCTTTACATCGAGATCTCCAGTTAGTTATATAGAGAACTCGACATCTCGATAAGTATAATGACTTATCGAGATCTCTAATTACTGTATAGTTGTTTGACTTATTGAAGTCTTTGAGTTCTCTATAAGAGAATTTGGCTTGTCAAGGTCTCTCATCTTCATGTCTTCAATTTGGCTTATTGATATCTTTGAGTTCTCTAGTGAAGAAATGACTTGTCGATATCTCAGAGATCTCTAGTGATAATTTGACTTATTGATATCTCTAATTCTCTAGTGAAGAAATGACTTTCGATATCTCAGAGACCTCTAGTGATATTTTGACTTGTCGATATCTCTGAGACTTCTCTATAAGCTTTCCTTGACTTCTCGATAAGTCATTTTGGAGTTCTCTAATGACTTCTATATAACACTTAATCTGTGACTTGTAGATTTCTTGACTTAGAATGCTTTTCCCAAAACAGATTTATTCAACTCCAAGCTTCTTGACACTTTCTCTGAGGCATGATCTTCATGATCTTCTTCTAGAGTTTATTCTTAGGCTTGAGACTTTTTACAAAAAAATACTCTAGTCTAATCTATTTATATTTTTACGGACTTAAGTGTTACAATACAAAATGAAAACTTAGGTTATCATACAACTTACCTAGGGATGTCAATTTGACTTAGTCTTGCTTAGCACAAGCATATCTTGCACAACAAATGTCCAAAACTTATCTGAGACGAGATTGTTAGTTCTTGATAAACAATTCTCAGAAGAGTCTTTCATAGCAAATTATTTGCATTATCCTTCTCTTCACTTGATTTGCTATTAGTCCTGCATTCTCTATAATCTCCAAACTGTATGTCAATGAATTATATTGTAAAAATTCAAGAGATTATCGATAAGAGTTTAATCTGCACAAAATATTTCATTTTATTTATTCAAGAGAAATAATTTCAATGAATCAATCTTTAATGAATAATTTAAATAATTGTTAAAATTTTAATTGATTTATAATGACAAAGATTTTGAACAACTTGGTTCATTAGCATGGTCTATCACAGACTTCTTCCATATAATGCATTTTGAATTATATTGTGAAGTCTGAATATTCCATACCATGAGCTCGAAATTGTACAAATTCGAGAAGTTCAAAATCAATATTCAACAAATTATTGATTATCAGAAATGAGCTATGCATTCATATAATTATCCCTGAACAAGGATGTGAAGGCATGTTGTGAGAATAATAGCTAATTTAAATAGTTATCTCAAACTTCATTATATAATACTGTCACGGCCCACTTTTGCTACTACTTACTAGCTTGATTCGTTGTATTATGATTGATTGTTCAGAGCTACGCAACATGGCATACTAAACAGTTCTATATCAATAATTAAAGGTAAAAAGAATAAGTTAAAGCATTACATCACATCCCACTGCCAGGAAAATTAGAGGTTCAGGTTTGAAACATCGCAACTAAGTTTTTAAACTATTCCTACATCATTTTTTTCAAATATCTAACTTATTACAACCCAAAAGCTAGAACCACTAGCTTCCTTTCCAAAGACTACCCTTGGAAATCTACCTGCTCAAACAGTTGCCTATACTCATGACCTGAACCCACCTGTATGCTTACGTGCTATCTGGATAAGTCTCATCATTTTCAGATTTCACTGAAATGTAAATCAATAATTTGAGCATAGAGCGCAATAAGTATACAAAAAATGAAAACAGTGATAAAGCGATAACGAAGGCATTTAAAATGAAATAAAAAACTAGACATCAATATACGAGATAAGCAAGAATAAAGTTTATTTCAGGATATGGAAACTGAACTCAGTGCTACGAGCTAAGCTGGGTGATCAGCCCATAACAGAGCTCCGAGCTACATATCCAAAGTGATTCTCAACTGGACGGGATCCCCTAGGCACTAGTGGCCTAAAATCATATTAATATTAAAAAGGACCGGCGCCTCGGTCAATATAGTTTCCATTTTAGTTTCCAATCAAAGGAATCAAGATTAAACGATATGAGTTTCGAATCCAATTAGGCACAAGAGCACAATGGAACTGAGTTCAAGAACTCTGTCATGAGAGCACTTTGTGAAGAAAATGGGATTTTGCATGAGATTTCAGCAGCAAGAACTCCACAAAAAAATGAAGTAGTGGAAAGAAAGAATAGATCACTTATTGAAGCTGCAAGGACAATGCTTGAAGAATCCAAGTTACCAACATATTTCTGGGCTGAAGCTGTAAATACTGCATGCTACACTCAGAATATCTCTCTGCTTAATCAAGCAAAATGCATGACTCCCTACCAATTGTTCAAGAATAAGAAGCCAACTCTAAACTTTCTTCATGTCTTTGGCTACAAATATTTTATCTTGAGAAATCAAACTGATCAGAATGGGAAGTTTGATGCCAAAGTAGATAAAGGAATTTTTGTTGGATATGCTATTGGTAAAGCATATAGAGTCTACAATCTGAGAACCAACATTATTGTGGAATCAATACATGTTGTGTTTGATGATAAAAAGATTGAAGGACTGCAAGATGGAGATTACCATGAGAGCCTCAAATTTGACAATGTGGAGATGGTTAGTGATGACAGTGATGATGAAAGTTATCAAGAAACAATATCACAGGATAATGCAGAAAAATCCATTACGAATGAAGCACAAAATTCAACATCTGTAGAGTTGCAGAATGCTTCATCAGTCGGGAGACAATCTGCTTTATCCGTCGGGAGACAATCAGCTTCATCCGTCGATACTCAAAATTCACCATCCGTTGGGTCATCAAAAGAAACTAAAAGTCAGAATAGATCACTTACAGAAAGTTCTCCTTTCTCAAATCAAAGATCCATAAACTCAGGGGGAGTTTCTAATAATCAAAACTCAATCACACATCAAGATAACAATGAGGCCTCTTCATCTAGAGCTAATCTACCTCAACAAAGGAAATGGACAAAGGATCACCCCTTTGAGCTTATCATTGGTGATGTATCTTCTAGAGTTCAAATAAGGAGAGCAACTCAAGAAGAATGTCTATATAGCAGCTTCCTCTCTAAGGAAGAACCAAAGAAGGTAGAAAAAGCTTTGTTGGATCCTAATTGGATTTTAGCTATACAGGAGGAGCTAAACCAATTTAAAAGGAATAAGGTATGGAAGCTGGTGCCCAAGCCTAAAGGGAAGAATCCAATATACACCAAATGGGTATTCAGAAACAAGATGGATGAAAATGGTATAGTAGTCAGGAACAAAGCTAGATTGGTTGCTAAGGGCTATTGTCAACAAGAAGGAATAGATTTTGATGAAACATTCACTCCTATTGCAAGACTTGAAGCCATCCGAATCTTCTTAGCCTATGCAGCCCATGCCAATTTCAAGGTCTATCAAATGGATATCAAAAGTGCCTTTCTGAATGGAGATTTGGAGGAGGAAGTCTATGTCAGTCAGCCTCCTGGCTTTGAAGATCCAAATTTTCCAGTGTTTACTATCTTTTGAAAGCACTTTATGGACTGAAGCAAGCACCTAGAGCCTGGTATGACACTTTGTCAAAGTTTATTTTAGAGAATCACTTCACTAGATGTACTGTAGACAAAACTTTACTCTTTAGATATGTTAATGGCTCTAGTATACTTGTTCAAATTTATGTAGATGACATTATTTTTGGCTCTACAGATGAAAAACTCTGTAAAAAGTTTGCCAAATTGATGCAAAGTAAGTATGAAATGAGCATGATGGGAGAACTAACTTACTTTCTTGGTTTGCAAGTTAAGCAAGTTAGTGATGGAATATTCATTAGTCAAACTAAATACATTTATGATCTTTTAAAGAAGTTTGTTCTAATGGATTGCACATCTGCAAAAACTCCCATGGCCACTGCAACTAAGCTTGAATTAAACACTACTGAAAAGTCTGTGGATATTTCAAGTTATAGGGGCGTGGTTGGCTCACTTCTGTACTTAACAGCTAGTAGGTCAGATATAATGTTTGCTACATGTCTTTGTGCTAGATTTCAGGCTGAACCTAGAGAATCTCACTTAGTAGCTATTAAGAGAATTTTCAGATATCTCAAGGGAACACCAAAACTTGGCATTTGGTACCCTAGAGATTCTGGTTTTGATCTAACTGTTTATTCAGATGCAGATTATGCAGGTTGTAGAATTGATAGAAAAAGTATAACAGGAACCTATCAATTTCTAGGAAACAAGCTTGTGTCCTGGTTCAGTAAAAAGCAAAATTCAGTTTCTACTTCTACAGCTGAAGCTGAGTATATTGCTGCTGGCAGTTGCTGTGCACAGATTTTGTGGATGAGAAACCAATTGCTAGACTATGGTCTGCAAGTGCAAAGAATTCCTATTTTCTGTGATAACACAAGTGTAATTGCCATCACTGAAAATCCAGTACAACATTCAAGAACAAAGCACATAGACATCAAATACCACTTCATAAGGGAAAACATGTAATGAATGATACTGTGGAACTACATTTTGTTCCAAGTGAAAAGCAGCTTGCAGATATATTTACCAAACCACTGGATGAATCCACCTTTTCAAGGTTGGTAAGTGAGTTAGGTATGCTAAATTACTCTTGAATCTTTATAGATAATTTGCAAGTTGTAATGCAGCCAGAAATTTAATTGATTTTTCAGTGTTGGATAAAATTTTGGCTAAGTCAAAATTTACATCCCGACGGATGATCATTATCCATCGAGTTTGATCATCCGTCAGAATATAATTTGTTAGAAAAATCAATTATTTTTCTGGAATATTTTATGACTCGACGAATAACTATTTATTCTCATCCGTCGAATTGTCTTATTTTTAGCCGTTGATTCTCTGAACATTATCCATCGAGTATACTTACAGTTTGTAAGCATAACACGACGGATAATTGATGAAATTTTTACAGTTTATTTTTAAAATGGCTATTTTGGGCAATTCTTATTGGTCACTTTATCTTACTTTATTATTTTTGACAGTTATTTTTTGAGATAGTATAAAAGCATAATTCATTTTCATTGCTTTTCTTTTATCATTCTCAAAATCTTCTGCTCTAACTTCTCTATTTCTCAAAAGCACATACTCTCTCTCTCTCTGCAAGTTTTTACTCTCTAACAATGGCACCAGTGTCTCAAAATGGATTTATCTTTGAGAAGAACAACTTCACTGCTCTTTTGAACAAGGGGATTCAACAATCTGGCGACTACCACAAGATGATGGATTTTGTGAAGAACTGCAAACTCAACTATGCCATGCTGGAATCACCCACCATATACTGTGAAGTTGTTGAAGAGATGTGGACGACTGCAACATACAACTCAGCTGATAAGACTATCACTTTCACTATTAAAGGTAAGGAATTATGTGTTAATAGTGACATTGTTAAGGCATGTTTCAAAATTCCTGATAATACTATAACTTCACCACACATAGACACTGACATTGTTAATATGCTTAACTTCATGGGCTATGCACTCTCTACTTCTAAATTAAGTGAAATTAGGAGGTTGGGTCTTAGGAAGGAATGGAGCTATTTATGTGATGTAGTTACTAAGGTATTTATGATAAAATCAGTAATTTTGATTCAGTTAATATCTCTATGCTTAACATGCTTTACATGCTTGTAACTGATAGATTTTTCAACTTTAGTGACCTTGTTATATTTGAGTTGGGGTTTAAGTTAGGGGAGCTAAATAAGAGGGGTAAAAATATTTACTATGCTAGATTTTTTATGATGATTGCTAACCACCTCTCTGAGGATATTGTGCTTGAGAACCCAACCAATAAATTAGATTGTTGGGTTCAAGAAAGGAGAATCATTGCAGATTTGAACAGGGCAAACCATCACAAAGAGGTGCCACCCTTCTATTTTCCTGTTATGGAGGCACCTCAGGTAAGTGAGGTAAGTTCATATGTCTCTACTCTTCCAATCTCACACATTTATTTGCATTCTAGTGTAGCTATGGCAACTGTGTCATTGACCCAACAGTTGCCTACCCAAGCTGCCAAACCCAAAATTTCAAAAACCAAGACAATGAAAGCCCCCTCTAGAATCTCTCAAAAGATGCCAGTTGTAAAATCCAACAAACCAAAAGAGGGGAGTGTGAAGGTGGGTAAGAAAGGTGAGGGACAGGGTGAACATCAAAGAAACCCCAAGGATAAGGTTGGAGAGGTGAGTATTTCCCAGCCTAGCCACACTGCAGTTTCTCAACAAACTGCAGTGCTTAATAAGGATATAAGCTCATTGCTAGTTGCATCCTCCCAAAAGGATGTGACTGTTGAACAAAGCTCTCAACCAAGAGCACATGCCAAAAGGGTAAGGGACACAAGCTCACCCCAAACCTATACTAGAAAGAAGAAACCAAAGACCCTTGGGGATACACAGGGTTCACACACTGTGCAAACTGGTCCTAAAGACACAGTCACTGCACCTTCTCAAAGTCAGTTTGATGTGGCTCCAACAAATATGGAGTCACAACGAAAATCTCTAACAATTGAAGCCCTTGAAACACCAAACTCTCCCACACACTCCTTGAATATTAACATGATAAACACATCACTTCTAAATTCTCCATCTCTAACTCTCTTGGAGAAGCCAAAAATCCAAGCAAGTGAGCATCATCTTTTAGATGATTTGTTGGCTAACTTGTCATTTCTTTCTGAGACTGTTGAGACATCTGTGCCAAAATTTTCATCAATCTGCACAGAGTCTACAATAGTCTCCACTCCAAACTCATTTATTTCTAATCTCTCGATGAATATTGTTCATCCGTCGAGCAGTGATTGTATCCCGATGGATAAGCTTAACAGCAGTTATCCGTCGGATAGTCGAACTACTAACCCGACGGATATCCCTTATCCGTCGAGCGTCTCTGCACAGCTTCAAATTTCATCAATTATCATAAGTGCAGAAGACTTAGTGGTAGTGCAATCACTCCTAGGATTGAGGGAAGGGAGTGAAATGAGTGAGAGTCTGGGTTGCTCCCAGGAAAAAAGAGAGGAAAAGAGTGAACAAATGCAATCCAGTTCTTCAGGATTGGCAAAAGTGAGTGTGAGGAGTCTCACCTTAGATGGTGAAGGTGAGGGTGTGAGGGTGGAGAGCCAAGGTGAGACCTTGATGCAACAAAAGAGAGATCAAGAGAGAAATGCAGGTACATGAGTGATAAGGGTGGAAACCATTACAAGTGAGTCAATGAGTGTCAATGATACAGAAAGGAAAAGGCTATTTCAGCAAGAATATCAAGCTGTTATAGATTCCATTTCCTTGGATGCTGAGACATTTACTCACCCTGTGACAGCTTACCAAACTCTAGCTGTACAGGATAATGAGGAGGCTGAAAGATTGTTAAATTTGGTGTATACAACACAATCTTTACAAAGAGCAAATGATGCAATCACTGCTATGCCTTCCAACATTGGCAGTGATTTGGAACTGGATGAGACTTTGTTTGGGGATGATGGTGGTGATGATGAGGAAGACATCATGGACATAGGGGGATATGCAGATATTCCTGCATGGATGCTCACAAAAGAATGCTCCTACTCACATCTCCAATCAACACTTTTTAAGCTGATTCATGACACCCAAGCAGCCATTCAGGCATCTTCCAATGCTAGCACAAATCAACTACTTAAAGCACATCTTGAAGCACTCTAGCTGCATAAGATTCAAGCCCTCCAACACAGTCAGAGTATGGATGCCATCAAGCAGGATATTTCTGAAGTCAAGCAGGATATTATTGAAAGGATGGATGCTAGACTCCCTGCAACCATAATGACTGAAATTGCTCACAAACTAAGGAAGGAGGCTGATCAAAACAGGAAAGTTGAGGCCATGGACTCAAGACTATCTGCTGTAGAGAAGTCAATGGACAAGATACTAACAATCAAGAAGCTCAAACTGCATTACTCCAACAACTGGTGGCAGCTCAACTCCCTCCCACACAACTTGATGATAACAAAAAGGGGGAGAAAGGATCAAGTGAGGGGGAGAAACAGCTTAACATTCAAGTCAGTAAAGTAATTGTGCCTATAATTCTTTCACCAAGCCACCAACAACAAACAGTATTGATCTCATAAATGAAGCAGCAGCCACATTGAGAGTAGCTGAGAAGAAGCAGTTGAGTCCAATCAACTGGGAGAAAATTGATGAGGATATACAAAAGAGATTTGGGTTAGTAAAGAAGCCAGAAAAATCAGCCATTCATCACTCTCATGTCAAGCAAATATCTATGAATGAAATGAGCATGTAGAATCTGGAAAGAGGACAACCATCCTGCATCAAATCTCTAAAAGCTAAGCTAATTTTGAAGCCAAGGGTGAACTATCCAAAATCTTCACTAAGGAACCCCTTGGACACAGTGTATGAGACACCAAAGCCTGATGAAAAGAAGCTATTGGCCAGGTCCATAGCATTCTACAAGGATCCAGCTGATTCAGCATTGAAAAGAAGAATTGCTAAAGTTTTCAGGAATGGTAAAGAAATTTGTGTGGTGGCAGGACACCCTCAATTTGCTGAAGCAAAGAGAGAAGAAAAGGCAAGATTGAAGCAAGAAAATAAGCAAGCTGCTCTAGATGCTAAAAAGGTCAAACAAAAGAAGGAGCAAGCTGCTATCTTGGCCAAGCTACAAGCTGTGAAACCTACACAACAAGTTTCTGCACAACCATCTGAAACAGTTGAATCTCAAGATCAAATAATGCAAAATGAACCTCCACAGAAAAAGAAGCCAAGGTACAAGCAAAGATTAAAGAGAAAGTTGGATTTTGATGATAAGGAGATGTAAGGGTACTTTCCTAAAGAGTCTACATCTGCAACAACTCAAACATCCATGCCCTCTGTGGCACATGGAGAATTCAAGATAGATCCATCCAAGAACTTTCATGGTGAACATATCATTCCAAAGGATGAGCCAATAGACTGGGATAGCCTACCAATACCTGAACTCAATCTACCTCAATTCATGAAGCCTAAGAAGACAAAGACCAGAGCAGTCAAGAAAGTGAAGCCATCAACTCTCAGATCCATGTCTCTAACCAAAGCTCAAACCAAAATCAACAAGGGAGACATCATGTACATCTGTGATATCAAGGAATTTTCGGACTTAAACCTCTATCTAGATGAACTGGAAGAAGTTAGAGGGATTGATGCTTATAGGAATCTGCCTGAAAGGTTAGTATTCAAGTATAAGGGAGGAAAAGAGATACAGTGGCCACTTCACAGGATCCTTCAAGAAAGCCAATATGTGCTGATAAAGGTTTATTCATCCTTCAAAAAGAACTTTGGATTCAATGTGACAGCTAGAAGACTTGTTCTAAAGAAGATTGAAGAACTGAGGAGTATTAGAGCCAAAGATGCACTCCCAAAGACTCTAACTATTCCTTACACAGGAAGTAGAGTGCATCTGAGGCCCTACCGGCTGATGGAGTTCATGGATGATAAAGAAGTTAGAAGATATTTCAGATTAGAAGACCAATTGAGCATCTCTAGCAATGAGACTCTTTTGGAAATGGAAGAAATGTTAAATCTCTCAGAATCTGATGAACTGGAATTCCACAGACAGCTCCAAAATCAGATAGAAGAAAATAACAGAAAGCTTGGAAAGAGATCCAGATCTTTAAGGAAATAGATTAATCTGCTCAGGCTAGAAGAGCACCTTGAAAATGACTATGAGTAAATCTTTGTACATTTGGTTAATTAAAGCACTTATAGTTTTATCTACTTCCATTTAAATTTGTATTTTTTGGATGTTTTGTTATCATCGAGTTTCTCTTAATTTATGGCTACAATTCTAGTAGACATAAATTGGGGGAGATTGTTGTGAATATGTTGTAGACATGATGATTTCATTAACAAAACACCTTAGCATATTTAACTTAGTGAATAATGTACCACTCGACGGATAAGGAATATAGTCCCGACGGATGACTCAATATAGTCCCAACGGATGATGATTTGTTATCCATCGAGTGAGTAGCTTATGTAATAATAAGTCATGAAGCACATTTCTGTAAACACCTTTATTTGGATTATGTAGTAGCATATAAGTCATGTTGACTTTAATTAGATATGCAGAATAGGTTGATTAATTGTACATAGATGATGTCTTGTAATTATGTATAAATAAAATGAAGTCAAGTGCCAAATAGCTACCCGACGGATGATCAACAAAGCTACCCGACGGATGATCAACAAAGCTACCCGACGGATGATCAACAAGGCAACCCGACGGATGATCATGTACCCGACGGATAATCAATTCAAACATCTGTTGACAGTGACAACACAGTCACATGCGTCGAGTGTATGCAAAAGGAATGTGGAAGCCTATTCAGCTGGGTTTTTGAGAACAAAGAAGCATTGCCATTTTCATGCTATTATGAAGATATTAAAAAATGCTGGAATAGAGTAATAAAGTAGCATAGTATTAGACTTGATAGGTTTTGTTTTATTATCTTATCTTATTACTGTGTAATATTGGTAATATATAAATCAAGAGGAGCAATTAGAACAACTAGAAGACTAAGCAAGTAAATTCTCAGAGAAACATTTATAAGTTGTATTCTTAGCATTTTTCTGTAAGTTTAGTTGTTCTTATTTTGTAAGCAGCTGTGAGCTATTCAAGCTTCACAGAGTTCTCTCGATATATATATATATATATATATATATATATGGTGGATACTTTCTAATCCATCAGAAAGTTTTAAAGACTTGTGTTTTTACTACTTTGTGTTTTGATTCATATTTAACTTGTTATTCCGCACTTTGCAAATCAAAACACTGTCATATATATATATATATATATATATATATATATATATATCTTAAGTTAGGACATTTTATATTTCTGAAAAAGGTTCAAGAATTCCATTCAACCCCCCTTCTGTAATTCTTGTTGCATTGTTAGGGACTAACAATTCTTGAAAACTATCCAGTGACCCTCACCTAGATTGGAATGACATCTGATCATCATGTTCAAAGCATACAAAACATCAGGATAAATACATATGATTGTACACATTATTGATCCAATTGCTGACACATCTGTAACTTTCTCAAATGGCCCTTATCATCTAATGATTTAGGGGCAATTATCTTTTGAGATCACTATCCCATGAGACATCAAAACATATCCTTTCTATGTCTCTTGCATCATAAAATGATGTAATACTTTATTAATGTATGTACTCTGACTAGGTCGATTAATCTCTACAATCTATCTCTATAGATCTTGATATCTAATATATAGATAGAATCGCCTAAGTCTGTCATCAAGAAACTATTTCTCAACCAAGTCTTAATAGCCTGTAGAGAAGGTATGTCATTCCATATCTGTTATATGTCATCTACATATAATACTAGGAATGTCACATGGCTCCCACTAACCTTCTTGCTAACACATGGTTCATCTTCATTTTGAATAAAGCCAAACTCTTTGACCATTTTCTCAAAATGAATATTCATTCTCCTTGAGGCTTGCTTCAATCTATAAATAGATAGAAGCAACTTATAAACTATCTTAGCAAACTTTGGATCGACAAAAACCCTCAGATTGTATCATATATACATCCTCTTCAAGGCTCCCATATAAGAAAGCAGTTTTGACATCCATTTGCCAAATCTCATAGTCAGAGTAAGCAACTATTGCTAACAAAATCCTGATGGACTTGACCATAGGAACTGGTAAAAAAGTCTCATCATAGTCTATACCATGAATTTATTTGAAACCTTTTACCACTAGTCGCACCTTATAGGTCTGTACTTTACCATCCATGTCAGTTTTCTTCTTGAAAACCTACTTGCACCCTATAGGTTTTACCCCTTCGAGTGGATCAACTAAAGTCAGTACTTTATTTTGATACATGGATTCCATCTCGGATTTCATGGCCTTCAACCATCTCTCGGAGTCTGGACGGTTCATAGCGTCTTGGTAGGTGAGAGGCTTTATCATTATCCGTAAGTATCACATCACCATTTTGAGTAAAAAGAAATCCATAATTTTTCCTAGACCCATGGTGAATCCTACTAGATCTACGAATAACCTGTGTTTCTTGGACATGATTACTTTCAACATTTTGATGTACATCCTGATCTTAATCCAACTCTGGTTCAATGTTATCATGTGGTTCTCGATCTTCATTGAAATTTATTATCCTCCCACTGATTTTCTTAGAAAGTAGTTCTCCCTCAAGAAATACAGCAGCCCGAGAAACAAACACTTTGTTCTCGAAAGGATTATAAAAACTATACCCTAGTCTCACTTGGGTATCCTGTGACGGCCTCAACCCTGGGGTCAGGGGCTGACGTCACCAAAATATAACAAACCACAATATAAATTACTAATTTAACAATATTATACCAACACGACCCCAAAACCAAGATCCGATAAAGGTTCAAGTATTATTTAGGTTACAAGCTACCACTAACTTATTCAACAAGCCTGACACTCTAACTTATTACATCAACTCATTAGACCACATGGTCTGATACAAACTATCTCAGAGGAGCCAGGTCCTGAAGGGGCTGGGACTCGATTCTATGAAGGTCTGATGGGTCTTCCAGACATTTGCAATATATATATATATACAAAACAAGCTGCAAGGGTGAGCAATCAATTGCTCAACAGTACCACTATATGAATAATAAGTAAAGCAGTTTATAAGAGAAACAGTTATAGGAACAGAAATCATAACTCATTTACGAATACAAATAAAACAGTTATAAAATGGATGTCAACCACTAGCATGCTCTATAAAAATGTATCTCAGTTGTGTGTTGTGTGAATACCAGAGTCCAATTTTAGTATGCTATTTTCATTTATAAATCCAGGTTCCATTACAAGAAACACAAAATCATCTGTTCCGTTACGGGAACCACTAAACCCAAAATCAGATATATATATTTGGAGGAATTCTAGGGACAGCTGATCAGTCTATCCCACCACAAACCTGTTCCGGAACTCAGAAACTAGCTAGGTCTCCGTCACGCTGGATTAAGCGGTTCAAATAAGGCGCACAACCGACTTAGCCACTTACGCAAACCTGCTGGCCCGTTACGGGCCTCTTACGCAACCATCCAATATCTGATCCGTTTTATCCAGTTTCCAAATCACTTATACCTATCTCTTTTAAAATAATTATATTATAACACACTATTCAAAACCTTTCCAATTTTAATCATAATCTAGAGATAAACATTTTCAAAAGTTACTTTTCCCCAAAACACAATTTAAACGAATATCTTTAAACACTTGGGATACATAACTTAAAATGTTTTGTTCCACTACGTAAATTAAATCAACAATTATTTATATATACTGAACTGTAAGAGATTTATTCAGGGTACTTGCCTTGCAAAGCTTTTCAACTAACACTAGCTCGACTTTAAACCGACTTTAACTTTCGAGTCCTTCGACTGGAATCTACAGATTCAAAATATCCTAGGTTAGATGACCAACTATGCTTGACATATTCTCGCTAAACATTTTAACCGAACAACAACGATTCCCGACTCGTACTTACATGAAGTAATAATACACATAACAATCAGGGTTTGTTTAGTACTTATTTATAAATATATACGCTCGACTCGTTTCCGTATTTAAAATAATTTTTAGAAAATTTGGACAGCGACTCCTCTGTTTATAAGCCTACCCGTCGAAACATAATCGACGTCAATTTCCCAACAAATCACAATTCACAACCCGATATGACTCATAACGCCAATATTTATTTAGTTTCGAAAATAATTTATACGAATCATTTTATTTGTTTTATATATTTAGGACACAGATAAAATCATCACCGTCCACCGTCGACTCACTGAAGTTCATCGTCGACGGCGGTAAAATTTTACGGGTACCCGATTAAATTTTGGGTTTCCAACGCGAAATTCTACTGATTATTCAAAGAAATATTTTCCGCAAGAATTATTTTCAATATCATGAATATTTATTCAAACAATTCCTACATAAAAAGGAATTAAAATTAATCAAAATAGTAATTAAATTTTGCACACAAACTGCGCACAAACACACACAACCGCGCGTGTAAATCACGCGCCACCAAAACCACCAAACTGAAGCAACAATAACAAACACGGTCACCCACAACATTCGTATAGATAACACACATAAAAGTATATGCGTAAATCAGAGAAATATGGATTGAGTAACCGGAAAACACACCGGAAAAACGGCGACGGGAACAACAGTGCAAGATATAAACGGAGAGGGGAGGAAGAAGACGGGAAAAAGGAAGGAGAAAGAGAGAGAACGGGGTAATAAGGAGAGAGAGAGAGAGAGAGAGAGCGAGCTCGATAGAGAGATTGTGAGGAACTGAAGTGAAACTGGGGAGTGGGGGTTTGGGTAGTTTTATTATTTATTTATTTTTCTTTTTAATTCTCAGCCATGACACATTGCAAGAAGGGTTACCAAATGCTAACACGTGCCCTGTTGACGCTCCAAGCCCGATTTTTTTTTAATCCTGATGCATTTACGGATAAAAATACATTGAAATAATTTCAAAATACTCTTAAAATTCTCGGAATATTCGAAAGTTAATAAAAATAAAATTTTCATAATTTTTAAACCATTTTCAAAACGCAACCCGTACCCGCATTTAACGATTTAGCGAACAAATGTGCGGGTGAATTTAATCCCAAAAATTTCAGAAATAATTTTAAATTTTCAAAATATTATAAACTTCATAAAATATGAGTTTCGTAATTATTGAAGCAATTCAGAATTTAATACTGATTTTACAAATAAATGCAGTCAGAGAATCATTTAAGGGTAAGTAATTAATGGAATATTGATTTCTAAATTTTATAAAATCCCAAAAATAATTATTAAAATTATAAAAGCATAAAAAAAAATTTTTTAGAAAATACAAATATTTATGAAAATAAATTTCCAATAAAAGCACTTTTAAAAGTGAAAACAAATCAGTATAACTCAATAATTAATTACGCAAATAAACCCTGTATACCAATAAATCACACCTACAATAATAATAAAACAACACACGGCTGACATAACTCATATACATATTTTATTTATTTAATCAATCAATAATTACACATTTAAATAATACAAAAATTACGAGTCGTTATCCTTCCCCCCTTAAAAAGATTATGTCCTCAAAATCTTAACTAATTAAACAAGTGAGGATGTTTGTCAAGTATATCTGACTCTAACTCCCAAGTAGACTTTCTACTCGAGGATTTCTCCAAAACACTTTAACTATAGGAATAGACTTATTTCTAAGGACTCGCTCCTTACGATCTAAAATCTGGATTGGTTGTTCCAAATAGGACAAATCTGACTGAAACTCGATTGGTTCATACTCAATTACTTGATTCTAATTAGGGATATATGGCTTCAACATGGATACGTGGAACACATTATGAATATGCTACAACTGTGGCGGCAACGCTATCTCGTAAGCGACCTTTCCTATTTACTTCAAAACTTCAAATGGTCCTATATACCTTGGGTTGAGCTTATCCTTCTGTCCAAATCGAACTAACCCTTTCCAAGGTGATACTTTCAAAAATACCACTGACTCTACTTCGAACTTCATGTCTTTCCGATGTAAATCAGCATTCTTTCTCTGTCTATCTTGAGCGGCTTCTAACCTTTTCCGAATCAATGCTACTGCATCTTTAGTCTGCTGTACTAGCTCAGGTCCTAGCACTTTCTTTTCTCCTACTTCATCCTAATACAATGAAGACCTACACTTACGTCCATACAAGGCTTCGTAGGGTGGCATTCTGATGCTAACAAGGTAACTGTTATTATAGGAGAACTCAATCAATGGTAGGTGCTCATCTAGTTTCCCTTAAAATCCAAAGCACAAACTCTTAAGATATCTTCTATTATCAGAATCGTTCTCTCACTTTGGCCATTTGTCTGGGGATGATAAGCGATGCTCATATATAGCTTGGTTCCTAGAGATTCCTGAAACTTAATCCAAAACCTTGAATTGAATCTTGGGTCTCGGTCTGATACGATGGACACAGAAACTCCATGCTTGGTTACTAATTCATCCAGACACATCTTAACTAACTTTTCTAAAGAATATCTCTCGTTGATAGGGAGGAAATGTGCGGACTTAGTCAATATGTCGATGATTACCCAGATAGCATCATGATTAGCTCCCGTCCTTGGGAATCCCACTACAAAATCCATTGCAATCTCTTCCCATTTCCACTGTGGAATCTATAAGGGTTGCAGCAATCCACTTAGCCTTTGATGTTCTGCTTTTACCGTCTAGCACATATGACATTTGCTAACCCAATTTGCAATTTCCTTCTTCATTCCCGGCCACAAGAAATTTTGCTTCAAATTCTGATACATCTTGGTACTTCCCAGGTGAATAGAAAACCTAGAATTATGAGCTTCTCGCAAAATCTTATCTTTCAATTCAGTCATATTGGGAATCTATATTCTTGAAGAAAACCTGAACATACATTTGCTCTTTATTATCTCCTGGAACTTGAACTTCGATTTCCAGCTTTTCCAATTCTTTCGCGAGTTCCTTAGAAACTTTAATTGCATTCAATCTTTCATTTCTGTTTAAGGCATCTGCTACCATATTTGCTTTGCCAGGATGATAGTTGATGGAACAACCGTAATCCTTGATCAGCTCCAACCATCTTCGTTGTCTCATATTTAAGTCCTTCTAGGTGAATATGTACTTTAAACTTTTATGGTTTGTATAGATTTTACACTTTTCTCCGTACAAGTAGTGTCTCCACAGCTTCAATGCCAACACTATTGCTGCTAATTCCAAATCGTGTACTGGATATTTATGGGGTTTTAGCTTCCTGGACGCATAAGCAATAACTTGATCATATTACATCAACACACAGCCTAAACCTTTCAAAGAAGTGACAATGTAGATCACAAAGTTTCCCGTTTCATCTGAAAATGCTAGCATGTGGTTGTCACTAATCTTTTCTTCAACTCCTGGAAAATTTCTTCACATTTCTCTGTCCAAACAAACTTCTCATTTTTCCTGGTCAGCTTGGTCAATGGAATCGCGATCTTGGAAAAGTCTTTTACAAATCTCCGGTAGTAACCTACTAACCCAAGAAAACTTCTAACTTCTGTCGGGGTCTTTGGTTGTTCCCATCTGGATACAGCTTTAATCTTTACAGGATCCACTTTAATACCATCCTTACCCACTATGTAACCCAAAAACTGAACTTCATCTAACCAGAATTCACATTTTGAAAACTTAGCATATAATTGCTTCTCTCTCAGCCTCTACAAGGCAATCCTTAAGTGTTCGGCATGGTCATCTCTAGTCTTTGAGTAAATGAGGATGTCATCAATAAATACAATAACAAACTTATCCAAGTACTAGTTGTGCTGGTAGCCGGTCCTTAGGTTGCATTACCTCCTATGTTGCTCTGAGTAGTTACCTTACAATTTTTGGCAATATGCCCAACTTTACCACACTTAAAGCAAGTAACTCCGGGATTTCCTACACTGCACTCTGACGCGTAATGGCCTTTCTAATCATATTTAAAATATTGGACGTCCTTTTTGCATTGGCCACTATGCCTTTTCCCACACGACTTACATTCCACTACTGGATTAATTGACTGGTCTGGAGTAGAAGCAACTAAAGTGGTAGTTGGCCTTACCTGAGGAAAACCTTGTCTTCTGAATCGGGTCGGCCAAATCGCTTTGGAAACTTCTGGCTAGATTCTCCTTGATCCACCTTGTCAGTAACGCCTTCAGACTTTCTCTTCTTATCAACTTTTTCTTTGATGGCCAACTTCTGATAACTTTCAATTACTAGAGCGGCTTGAACTACAGAATGGTACATCTTGAGTTGTAATACCATAACCCCGCTACGAACTTCAGGCTTCAATCTTTGTTGAAATATTCTTGCTTTCTAAATTTCCGTACTCACATATCCAGGAGCTAATCGGGCCAATTCCGTGAACTTGGCCTCATATTCTGACACACTCTTTTTACCTTGTTTCAATTCTAGAAACTCGACCTCTAACTGATTCTGTAAACAATCTGGAAAATACTTCTCTAAGAATAACTCGGTAAACCTGGTCCAAGAAATAGGATCCTCTTCTTCTAAAGCATGAGTGGATTCCCCCCAATGATTTGCTTCACCCTTAAGAAAGTAGCTCGCATAATCCATTTTAGAATCTTCACTTACTTGAAAGAGGGTAAAAGCCTTCTCCATTTCCTTAAGCCAAATTCTGGCGGCAACCGGGTCTACTTCACCCTTGAACTCTGGGGGTTTGACAGACTGAAAGGATTTGAAACTAACGGTTTGGTTCGGCTCTCTTTGCAGGTGTTGCTGTAGCAGCTGCTGTTGTTGTTGTTGGATTTGTTGGTGTTGTTGTATGAATTGTTGTTGTTGTTGTTATTGCAGAAATTGATGTTATTTCTGCTGAAATTGTTCTTATTATTGAGCCATCTGATTAGACTGTTGGCGCAACAAATCTAGCAATTCACCTATGGCTGGGCCCCCGATAGAGTCTCTATTAGAGGAATTGGACGGGATATTATTCTTGGGCGGCATTCTCCTGAAACACTACAAAAAGTTTAATGTAAAAATTGTGCCCCCGGGTAGAAACATTTTTATGTACCAGAAGAACGCTCCCACTAATAAATATTCCTATCCTTATTTACTTGGGGTCCATCCATGATGTATGGCTAAATTTTAACAAAACCAGCAACAAATATAATAATAACAGTAACAACAATAATAACAGTGCAAAAGTTTTATAAAAACCAACAAAAACTTTTATATAAAAGAACTACAATACAACAACAATGCATATATCCAACTAAACAGTTATAATACAATGCTGATAATAAAACTAAGTACACAACAAAATTGGTTGTAATAACAGCCTCCGCCTAATACATACTACAACAACATAATGTACATATAAAACAACTACATAACTCTCGACGAACCAACTCTGAGCTCTGTCTATCCCTGCTGCAACTCTGCTCTAACCACTGCCACTGCCACCAATAGAGCCTAACTCAAATACCAGCCAGTTAACCAGCATTTGGTACTGAATGGCCCTAAACTCATAACTAATAAAGGGGTCAATAGACCTAGCTCTCTCAATAGCAGTCTGAGTCAATGTCCTCATTCGGGCCTGGATATCGGGCGAGGGAACAGGGATGCCCTGGAAGGGTCCAACTGGGACTCGGTCAAGATGCGCGGCCAGCTCTAGACTCCGATCTCTAATAAAGGACCTGTTCTTTAACATCCCCATTTCCGGGGTCAGGATTGGGTGTCATCAAACAACTGTAAATAATATAAACCTATATATTAAAACAAATATATATAACCCCTCATTATTCCGGATTGCTTACAGGTTATGGTATAAAACAAGAATCTAACCCTCTAAAATTACAATAACTAATACAATTGTATTACCTCTTTCTTAACTTCCTCGTATTATTTACTCTGACACCTCCAAATTCCTTCAGCTGCGATCTCTCCACTTTCGCTGTCTATTAAGAGCTATTCACTTTTGTCCTTATTTGATACTGAAAGAAATAAGAATTCACAAAGTAAGAGTGAGCCAAAAATGCCCAACAAGTGTCATAATTGGTTTCCAGGTATCAGATCAAAGAAACTTCTGGAAACAATTTTTAAATAATTTCAAAATATGTTTATTTATTTGAAACAGTTGAGCGAATAAAACATCGACCCTCATTGGCCTTTAATCATAAATCACATTTCTCTGTAAAAAAATAGTGAACGTTTCACTGATTCATTTCTTGAATGAAATCTTCGTTTGTTTTTGTAACCATAACTTTTCAAGGAGGAATGCCGTTAATGGCGATCAAAAATAAATTAGACTGGACACTAGAAACCAACGTATGTACTATAACCTGTTGATCAGTCAGGATATAGTGCGGATCTATACCCAACTGCATAGACCCACCAACATATAGGGTACCCAGGCACTATGGCCTAATAATAAAAGGTCCAGCCATCTCTGGACCTTAGGGTCCAGCTCATTCCTGGCCCTCAGTGTAACCATCCAGTCCGTGGAGTATTTTGATGTAATCACTTTGATTTCAAAACATCCCGATTCAGGGTTCGCAAATAACCCAAAATGATGGGTGTTTGCTCAAGAGATCAATCAATAATCAAGGAACAAGATCAAAAAGGTACTTGCATAAATAAGAGTAATTGCAGCGAAATATAAAAACATTTAACTATTCTGAAATTAAAATATGAAAGGAATATTTGCAGTATATTAGAAGAAAGTTTAGGAATACTTGCCTCAATTGATAATCCTCTGATATTTAACTATCTACCATATCACTCAGTCCTGATGTATCTGCATTTCCATTGACAAGCCACTTGACCTTTCTTATCATTCACCATTTCAGGTTTATCTCTATTCTGACTACACTCATTTTATTACTATACGTAATCAGGCTTTACTTTTACAATCTCTGTCCCGGCTTTGAATGCCTCGCACTATGTGTATCTATCATAAAAGATACCATTCAATTAACTGACAATATATAATTGTCTAGTCTATACGCTTATCCTTATCGTCTACCCGCCCGATAATTAATAGAAAATGATCATCTTTAATAATATAAAATTTAATAGACACGTGGACTCATAATTCACATAACACATAAACACATAAGGCATGTATCACATATATAACATATAACTCATTTTGTCAAAACATTCGATTCGGTGTGATCAAAACTAAAATCGAGTCGAAATACAATTTTACGGTAATTACGCGACTCAGAAACGTTTACAAAATTAAGCGACCTTTCGAAACGAAATATTTCATGTCTCGAAAGTATTTTTAATGGAAGCAGAATATTTTTCTGAGTCTAGACGCGTTCGTTTCATATTAAACGGACGAACGGTATATTTAATATTAATTTTTGAACATTTTTCAGAATTAAAACGGGCCTTCAAATTATTTTATAATTAAATAATAGGGTTCGAACACCCGAATCTGACTTTAAAATATTTTTATAATAATTATCGAGTTTTGAAAATAATTTTAAATAATATTTTAAAACTCGAAACTATTTTTCAAAATTTTTGAATCAAAATAAATAATTAAATCTAATTAAATAACTAATTATATTTAATTAATAATTAATTAAATTAATCAATAAATGTTGAAATTAATTGACTAATTAAATAATTAATTATCAACTAAAATTAATTAATGGATTTATTAAGATTTATTTTAGAATTTTAGAATTAAAAACAATTTTTAGAATTAAAAATATTGATTTTTGGAGTTTTAAATAATTAAAACAATTTTCTGAAAATAATATAAATAGAAATATTATTTTTGAAAATACATAAAACATAAATTCAGTTTTTGTAAATTTTTAAAGTCTCAGGGACTAAAATGCAAGACTGATAAAACTATAGGGGTTCAACGGTAATTTTACCGTCTTCGTCCCCGATCATCTTCTCCGGTGGCCATTAACGGCGGCCACCAAGGTTTTTCCGGCGACTGTAAACATGCCGAAAGATTCATCAAAATAACAGCAAATAATCTACTCATTACCAGAAACACGATTGTAAGATCAGAATTATCAAATAATTAACGAATCGACCGGAAAACTTGATCAAAGTTTCCGTCGCCGCCGTTCTCTATTTTCCGGCCAAGTCGTTCCATGAATCCTCCGTTCAAACCACTAGTATCAATCAATTCATTTTTTAACGATCTATTCATTGGTGTAATCAATTTAAGCTAATAACCCCTAACAAATAAACGCCCAATTTTCAATTGAAAATATTTATAGCTATAAACCCTAATTTTAAAATCCGAGAATCAAACATCAATTTGAACATGTTATTGAACTCCAAATTAGTCATATAATACACAAAAATGACCAGGAAGAAAAGATCTACATGATTCCAGCATCAAATTACACAAACAACATCAAGATCAAAAATTCATATTTTAATTATTAAATAATTCGAAAATAAATAAGAACCTTGATTTCTGCACTAAAATGGTTGATTGATTCTGGAAGAGTTTTTCGAGAGTTTCGATTCGGTATATTTCATGCTTGATTGTTACGACCGGCATTTTGTGTAATATTATTTGTGAACTCTGTATCATATTAGATTCGATTATAAATATGCATAATGATTGTACGTTTGTGTGAATGGAAATTTCTGCATTATAAATTGCTTTATGGAGTATATAAATTTTTTTAAAGCAAGAGTTTTATTAATTGCCCTTATTTTTGATTTATAAAGAATATTCTATACCTTGGGAAATTACCTTTTAAAAATTATTTCACTCACAAATTTCAAAAGTGATCTCATAAAATTTCTAAAAATCCAAGTTATTTTATGGTATAAATTTTATAATTTTTGAACTTTTATTTTATAAAAGTAAATCTTTGAAAATTAGTTGTTTAATAATTAGCAAATTACTTGGAAACCCTTGCATGCAAATCACTCTTCCATTCAATTAAAGGGCAAAGAAGACATTTCCAACCCCACTAACTCACATTTTGTTAGCCAAATTACCTCATTGACCTTGCATGCAAAATGGCCTAACTTTAGCTAGAGGGTTACTCTTGTCATTTCCTAAATCCACTCACATTTTAGTCAATTCAAGGACATAAAAACAAACCAAAGAGTGATGATCACTCCATTCCACCCCACCACTTCACCCTCCCCATTCTCCTCCTCCCTCCATCTCAGCTTTTCCCCTCCCTCTCGGCCATTCCATAGCCGAGGCCCTATTCCCTTCCTTTCTTCATTTCTTCACTCAAACAATCATCCTATAATCAAGTAATCTTACTCCCTACATGTTGTTCTTATATATCTCAAAAGTTTAGAGTGAAAAACTTATGTGTTGACCTTGCATGGTGGTGTTTTTGTTAAACTCAAAGTGAACATCCTTGATTCTTGTGAATCCAAGCCTTTCACCATGAGTTATAGTATCATAGGATTGAGAATGGCTAGAAATGAGTGTGTTACACTTATGCAAATGTTTTTTTCACCCTAATCCATTCGGCCATGACTTGATAGGAGCCGAATGGATGGTGTTTTGTTGCCTTGTTTCATTTTTGTGTGTTTTTGTGATGATAACATGATATTTGTAGTAAAAGCTTGGTAAAAACCTTTGCATGCTAGGGGGTCATTTAGTTATAATCCATGCTAGGCTTTAATGTTGAATTATGATGAAAATTTATTTGGAAATCATGTTGTTTTGGCTTGTAAGATTCGAAGGCATGCATGCATGTAAACCACTCTTGAATTTTTGAAATTCTTGATCATTTGAATTGATATTTTTGTTAGTAAACTTTAATCTTACTCAAGTTAAGATATTAATTAAGATTTGTGCTCCTTAATATGTGATGTTAATTCATTTATATTTAAAGAAGGTAAAAGTTGTTGTCCTTGAAAACTTGATGACTTGTAATTTGTGTAATGTGATTACTTTTATTTTGCTATATTGCACCTTAGATAAGGATGATCTCCACTAAGCCTATTTTAAGTGTAAGAGAGTTAGTTCGGTAGATCACCTTAGTTAAGGATTGGTTTGGGTTTTTGGTTGTTGTTGGTTGGGTTTGTTAAGTAAGAAACTAGGTGAAAGAAGAGTATTAGTTTCTGCAGAAAATCAGTTTGGTACCCTGAGGTTTAGAGTGAGATTTGACCATGTCATTGTTGTGCACTTTGAGGCCCAAGCACCAGAAGCTAGCACTAGGAGTATACAATATGTTTTAGGTGTTTGTTGGAGGTTTGTAAGATGTTTGGTTAGGTGCACGAGTGGAACCACAAAATCTGTCCAGCAGGGGACAGTTTTGTTGCAACTTAGAAATGGGAAGTTTTGACCATGTCATAGGATGGCCCTCATTAGGCCCTGTTGGGCCTTAGAGGGAGTGTTAGAGGAGTTTTTCAGCCATAGTTCATAGGATTTGAGTTAGAATAATGTTTCACAAGTTAGTTCAAGTCAGGACCTTTCCTGCCCAGAAAAACAGGGGAACCATGGACTTTAAGCTTAGGCCTAGGGAGGCCCAAGCCAGGCCCTTGAGCCACATCAAGTTTGGGAGTTGCCTTATGATCAGAAGAGTCTAGTGTAGAAGTTTTGGAGGTAAACTTGAAGTGTAAGAGTATCAAATGCACCCAAGAAACCTTAGATGTCATTCTGAAATTTACCATAATTAGCACCTTCACTTACCACATAGTTTTAGAGCATTTATGAGTGAGGCTTAGGTTGACCACTATAGTTTCAAGATAGCCTAAAGCCAGTAGAGTGAAAGGCCCAAGTTAGGGTCAATAGGAATTGGATGGTTTAGTAAAGGCACTTCGAGTTAGGAAGCCAAAATTTGGAGATTTTGTCTAGTTTAGCGATCAAGTGACTTAAGTTGTGGAGCGAGATCATCCAAGCCTAGTGTTGCAATATGGTGTGTGTGATATTATTTGGTACTTAAATATGGTATGTGAGCATATGTGGCTATGTGTATTATTATGATTATAAATTGCGTGTATATAGGCCTAAGTGCCATTGTGTTTAATTTCGGTTTACAAATAGGTCGAGTTGGTGAGAATATATTATAATGAGGTTATTATTATTTGTGTAGGATCTCAAGACAAGGGTAAACTTGCCATAAAGGTCGAGTAAAGCTTCCAGTGCTCCTACCTGCCAATCCAGTCCAGCCTTTCTCAAGGCAAGTGATTCAACCTGCTTTTTAGTTTACACTGCAAATGTGTGATAACTAGCTCCTATATATGACGCGAGTATTCTGATTTATCTTGTTATACATGAACCAAGTGGTTCTCAAACCTATCTTCGTATTATATAGAAATTCCATGAACCCTCAAGTGTCTATTGCAAGTAATTTAGCCTCATTTGAAGATTTTTATGGAAGTAGATCAAATGTCATATTATGCTAGCATACCAAAGTAATTGTGATGTTGAACCATATGTAAGCTATACTCAGTAACCTCAACTTGAAGCCTATAAGCCAGTCATTCCTTAAAGATTGTTAATGATTGCTTGATAACCCTATCCTTACCCTAAAGCTTGATACCCTATTATACCTTGAGTTGATGATCACTTTCTTTGTATTTTAACACCTATATCATACCCGGAACCAGTAATGCTTATCATCATGATATTTTAATACCTATACTGAAAGAGATGTGTCCTAAGTCCAATCATGTATGATGATTTAGGAATAACTTTTATGTAATCTGTTTTGATTTCCATTGATATTAATAAAAGACTTGTTTTGGTTTTATTGCGGGCTTTATCTATTTAAGTGTTTAAATAAGATATACCATAGTTTAGAGTAAAGCTTTTTATGGATTATGATACGATCATAATAATGAGACCTAAAAGTTGATAACTCTAAACTTAAATATTTCCTGGTCGTATGATTACTAACTGGTAATTAGTAATCCGCAAAGATCGGTACATACCATGCTTGCTTCATTATGAAGGATGTCTGTTCTCACAGACATTTGTGTGGTGACACTATAGCTAGTATGTAGGTGCTTATTATAGAATAAGTTCACTGAACATGACTCACACAGCTGAACAACTGATGGAGTTCACTCACGTGTCAACAGTTGTTCACATAGTGATAGTTGTACAAGTATCCTTAGACTTGAGGTCATCATAGTCATCTTGTGTACACTGAACTATGCTTTGGTTTAGTTCTTAGTCTCCAGGGACAATTATAAGGGCTCTACTGGGTATAGGAATTTGTACACGAAGATAGTGTATGATCAATAAAGGATCTACCCCTTCCAGTGAAGGAAGAGAATGTTCAATGCTGATCCACTTATGCTAGTTCAGGAATCTCTGGCCCGAGTGAATGAAATTAGAAAGGAGTTTCTAATTTACATTAAATAGAACTAAGCATAGTGAATGGGAAAGCAAATGATTAAATAAGATAGGCTTGACACAAGTTCCATGCCTTGTATTTAATCATGAAATTGTAGGGTAGAAGGAATTGATTGTACGGTAACTACTCACTGAATAGGTTATTGGTATTCTAAACAGTGAATTCGTATTATCCGGATAGTCGCGATATGCTGAGAAGTATCCCTCACGATGTAGAATAAATATGATTAATTTATTAATTAATCATATTTAATGAATTAGAGAATTTATATAAATAATGATAAAATAGTTTTATTATTATTTATTTCTACTACCGGCTTAATATTGAACCTACAGGGTCACACCATAAAAGAGAATGATTTAATGGTGGAGGAATTAATTAATAATGGCTGGTAATTATTTATTTGTGAAATAAATAATTAATTAACATATTTAATAATTGATTAAATGAGATTTAATTAATTTTTAATATTATTAATTAAGAATTTAATTTTGGAAATTAAATCAAGTGAGAGAATTATTTTTCTAAAGTGTTTAGAAAAGGGCTTGCGAATACTTTTGAACTCTTTTCATTATGTTGCAATTATTCCCGGTAATTCCTATTCTATATTGCAAGTACTTTGAAGTACTTAATCCTAAACCCTGATTCTTATTGATCTTGAGTCGTGAGCCTGATTTCTTGTAAACCAATTATTGTTGAACTCTTGGATACGAACCACACATATCCGATACTACTCCACAAATACATATCTACCACATACTGATTCTTGATATGAGATTGCTTAACAAACAAACCTTTATACCTTGTATAGCAGAAGACCATTCCTTGTAACCTTTGCACCCTTGGTCTTCTACACTCTGATTATTTCCCTGGATTGAAAGTCAATCTTCTTGTTTACCTTGTTATACCTTCCTAGTGTTGTAAATCACCTTATACTTCACGTGAATGTTATTTATGATTTAGTTTATTGAATTACATCATTTATCATGTTATTATTATAGAATTGGATTGTTTTTAAAGATGAACCAGATTCGTTGTCAGACAAGATTCGTGGTCATAATAGGCCAATGTGTGCCTTGGATCCAGTATATAGAGCAAAGTCGGGAGCCTTGCTCGGGGTTAGTGCTTGACTGATCAGCAGCCTAACCTTGGTTTTTAAAATAAAAGTGAATATCCAATTCTAATCATTGTTTATCAGGAAACTTGATTCCCTATATCATTTCAATTGATCATTATTTACTCTCAGTGTTGTTATTATGACTTGCTGAGCTAGTTAGCTCACTCTTGCGAATCTGTTTATGTTTTTTTCCAGTTAAGAAGGAAACTGGTAATGGCGAGGATCCCCAGTCGAGTGTGCCAGCTAGGTCTTCAAGTTGAAATGGAATAAGCTAGCGGAAGTTGTGTTACTTGGTGTGTGCTAAAAAGTTTGTAATAAAGTTTGACTTCAGATATAAGATAAATAAATTTGAGATTTGGTACGTTTGTAATAAATAAGATTGTGGCTTGTGAACATACTTTAAACTGTTGCGATCCTTGATCATGGTAAGTAGGGTTATTGCATATATTATTATATTCATAAACAGGTTTAAAGATGGTGTGTGTGTGTGTTGTGAACCCCAAACTTCTGACCTGAGTTTGGAGGGCGTTACAGGTTTTGGCATCAGAGCTAAGGTTTAAAGTCACTACCACAAGTCTAGATTGTCGGGAATTGGTAGAGGGTTAAGAATAATATTATAAAATAAAGAAATAGAATGTCGAGAGGTTGAGTGACTAGTATGTTTTAGTATGATTTGTGGCGAGACTCAAGATTTTTATCTAGCAGCGTAATTTTCAGATAGCGGCGATGGCAGATTCCTTTATTTCGATATCAACTGATCACTCGGAACCTTCAGTCGGAGGACGTCAGCTGATCCACGCCCTGCTCTTCCACCGGTGTCAGCTATAGTACAAGTTGTGACGGTTGCACCATTACAAGCTATTCCACTTTCTGGAGTGAGACCACTTATTCGAGGACCCCTACCTGCTAATTCTGACTCAACCAGACTCTCGGTGGTGGGTGCATCTTTTTAGTTTACTCCACACCCTATTCCCTACTATAAGTATGAGGCTCTTCTATTAGAACGAGAGACCTTGTGGGCTCAGATTCAGGAATTACAGCATATCATAAGAACTATAGATGTTCACAGGAAAGTAAAGGAGCTTCAGAATGAGATTCAGGTGACTCGTAAAATACTTGAGGCTAGACTTCATGAAGCTACTTGTGAGTATGCAGCCTCAGATGCTCTTATGGGGTGGGCTAGAGAAGCATTGGATGATTTTGAAATACTTGGTAGACCAGAGTTTTCATAGCGCTAAATGACAGGAATGATGTGATAAGTAATATATGTAGAATAGTGTGTAAGGTGTACTATCAGACTTTTGGGTGAGAACGTGAATAATCTAGAACTACTGAGTAAGGAAGAGGCCTATTGTACCTTTATCTTTAATAAAATGTTTTGCGCTTCTACCACCAAACCTTGTTATATATATCAATACCTTTCATTTCCAGCATTGTCATTTATTTTACCATACCTATTTTATCTTACTGCACCAGTTATAAACTCTTGTGATAACATGTACCCTATTTCCCTTAATTGTTTACATTCTGTAAAGAAGCATGCAATTTACTTAGTTCGACTATTAAAAATGTTTTCAAAAGAGATATTTCTGTTTTATAAAATCTTTTCATAAAAAGGATTTTATTTTAAAAGCTAAATAAATTGTTTGATTCTTTACATAAAATGTCTCCCAGAAGAAATACCCGTTCCACCAACCAGAATGAAGAAACCAATAACAATAACAACAAAACCTAAGACAGCAACAACCAGAATGCCAACCCAGCTCCCATAGACCCAACTGTAGCCCAGATTCTTTAGATCTTGGCTCAATAAACAGTTCACCTGACTCAACAATAGCAGAGGCAGACCAACCCTCAGGTAACCTTTAAGACCTTTCAGGCGGTGAATCCACCAGAATTTAACGGTTCTGTAGATCCTATTGAGGCAAGAGTCTGGTTGAAGGAAATTGAGAAGGCGTTTGCCTTAGTTAAAGTGAGAGAGGAGCAGAAGACTGAGTTTGCAAGTTATTATTTGAAGAATGAAGCCACCTACTGGTGGGAAACTGTTAAGATGTTAGAAGGTACATATGATGTTTCGTGGGATAGATTCAAGGAGTTATTTTTAGAGAAGTATTTCCCTCAGTTTGTTCAAGATCAAATGGAGTTGAAGTTTCTGGAGCTAAAACAGGGAAATATGTCAGTGGCAGATTATAAAAGTAAGTTTGAGGAATTATCTAGGTTTGTGCCATCATATATGGACATTGATAGGAAGAAAGCTAAAAGGTTTCGGCAAGGACTCAAGCCATGGATCCGAGGGAAGGTGGCCATATTTGAGTTGGACACGTATGCGGGAGTTGTGTAGAAGGCTATGATTACGGAGATAGAGAGTGAAATGTCTCATAAGGAGAAGGAAGGTAAGAAGAGGAAGTTTGAGGGAAGTGAAGGACAGTCCCAAGCAGGGAAGTTTCCAAATTTTAATCATAGGAAGGGCAAGTTCCAGCCTGGGAGAAATTTCAACAGACAAAATGCAGGCAACGGATGCCAAGGTAACCGCCCAACCATTGGGAACCATCCAACCCAGCAGAAGCTAGTTATTCCAGACTGTCAAGTCTGTGGAAAGAAATATGGTGGAGTTTGCAATAAATTGAGTGTGGTCTGCTACAGATGCAACCAGAAGGGGCACTATTCAAGGGAGTGCCGTAATCAGCCATCCAGAGAGCTAGTCAACAAGGACCAGCCTACCAAGAATCAGGCAGGCAAGGTTCTAGCAATTGGATTTACTTGTTTCCAGTGAGGGAAGCCAGGACATATCGCAGGGGATTGCAAGGCACCAATTCCAGTCAACAGCATATTGCATATCATGGAAGCTACTTCAACAGTGAATGAACCTCCCAGAGCTAGAGTTTATGACATGTCTGTAAAGGATGCTATCGTGGATACTGATGTTGTGGCTGGTACGCTTACTGTGAACTCCTTATGTGCTAAAGTGCTAGTAGATTCGGGAGCAACTCGATCATTTATTTCTCAAGGTTTTGTTGATAAGTTGAATTGTCCAGTTCAATTGTTAAGTGAGATTATGACGGTAGAATTAGCAAATCAGGAGTGTGTATCTGTTAACCAAGTATGTAAGAGCTGTGAGATTGAGATTTATGGCCATAAATTTGATGCTGACTTGATTCCCTTTAAGTTAGGAGAGTTTGACATTATTTTAGGAATGGATTGGCTATCTAAGCACGATGCTCAGATAGACTGTCATACTAAGAAAGTAATATTGAAGACGCCAGACGAGAAAGTGGTGACGTTTAGAGGCCAGAGACAAGCGAAGAAGTTCTTGACGATGATCCAAGCTAGGAAGTTACTACGACAAGGATGCGAGCACTTTATTGCTTATGTGATAGATAGAAGTCAAGAGCCACCAAAACTGGAAGACATTCCAGTGGTAAATGAATTTCCAGATGTATTTCCAGACGAATTACCAGGATTTCCTCCAGATAGAGAAATTGAATTTGCAATCGACTTGGCACCTGGAACGGAACCAGTATCTAAGGCCCCATACAGAATGGCGCCAGTGGAAATGAAGGAATTTGCAAAGCAATTGCAAGAATTATTAGAGAAAGGAGTGATTAGACCCAGTGTATCCCCATGGGGTACACCGGTACTATTTGTTAAGAAGAAAGACAGAAGTATAAGGCTATGCATCGACTATCGAGAACTTAGTAAGCTTACAATCAAGAACAAGTATCCATTACCTCGAATTAATGATTTGTTTGATCAGATGAAAGGAGCCAAGTACTTCTCTAAGATTGATTTGAGATCCGAATATCACCAATTGAAGATCAAACCAGAAGATATACCAAAGACATCTTTTAGAATAAGGTACGGTCAATATGAATTCTTAGTGATGTCTTTTAGATTGACCAATGCCCCCGCAGCATTTATGGACTTGATGAACAAAATTTTCAAGGAATATCTAGATGTTAGTCCCTTAACAATATGACAAGAATTACAGAAGGGGGGTTGAATGGAATTCTTGAAACTTTTTCTTGAAATAAAATGTTCTAACTCAAATATAAATATAAGTGTATTGATTAGCACAATGCGGAATAAAAACTTAAGTGAATCAATACACAAGTAATTAAAAACAAGAGTCTTTAGGAACTTTCTGGTGGATTTGAATGATTCCACCAGAGATATATATTATATATAGAGAGAACCCTGTGTGCAAAAATGCTCACAGCTGCTTACAACAATTGAACTTCTAAGACTACAGAGAAATGCTAAGAATCCTGCTTACAAATGTTTCTATGCTTTCTTGCTTAGATCGATGGTGTCTTACTTGCTGCTACTTGGTTTATATATCACCAAGATTACAAAGTAGTAAGACAAGATAATAAAACAAAAACTATCTAGTCTATTACAATGCTACTCCATTACTCTATTTCAGCATCTTTGAATATCTTCATAATAGCATGGAAATGGCAATGCTTCTTTGTTCTCGAAAACCCAGTTGAATAGGCTACCACATTCCATTTGTATCCACTCGACGCATGTGACTGTGTTGTCACTGTCAATAGATATTTGAATTCTTTATCCGCCGAGTTCATGATCATCCGTTGTAGTTATTGATCATCCGTCGGGTTGTCTATTTGATCATTCGTCGACTTCATTATAGGTTATCCGTCGGGTAGCAAACTGGCACTTGACTTCATTTCATTTATGCAGAATTACAAGACATCATCTATGTACAATTAATCAACCTATTCTACATATCTAGTTAAAGTCAACATGACTTGAATACTACTTACAGAATCTATACAATGGTGAATGCAGAAATATGCTACAGACTTATTGTTACATAAGCTACTCACTCGATGGATAATAAGTCATCATCCGTCGGGACTATAATGAGTCATCCGTCGGGACTATAAATCTTATCCGTTGAGTGCTACATTATTTCAACTAAGTAAAATCTACTAAGGTATTTTGTTTATGAAATCATCAAGTACACAACATATACACAACAATCTCCCCCAATTTATGTCTACTGGAATTGTAGCCATAAATTAAGAGATACTTGATGATAACAAAACACCCTAAGAATATAACTTTGAGAGAAAGTAGATATTACTGAAAAGTGCTTCAAATTACAAAAATGTACAAAGTTTTGCTCACAGTCATTTTTCAAGATGCTCCTCTAGCCTGAGCAGATTTGTCTAGTTTCTTGAAGGTCAGGATCTCTTTCCAAGCTTTCTATTATTTTCCTCAATCTGATTTTTGAGCTGCCTGTGGAATTCCAGTTCATCAGATTCTGAGAGATTTAGCTTTCCTTGCATTTCCAAAAAAGTCTCATTGCTAGAGATGCTCAATTGGTCTTCTAATTTGAAGAATCTTCTCACACCTTTGTCATCTATGAACTCCATCAGCCAGTAGGGCCTTAGATGCACTCTTCTCCCTGTGTAAGGGATGATTAGAGTCTATGGGAGTGCATCTTTAGCTCTAACACTCCTTAGTTCTTCAATCTTCTTCAATACCAATCTTCTTGCAGTAATGTTGAACCCAAAGTTCTTCTTGAAGGATGAATAAACTTTAATCAGTACAGCTTGGCTTTCTTGAAGGATCCTGTGAAGAGGCCACTGAATCTCCTTTCCTCCTTTGTACTTGAACACTAACCTTTCAGGTAGGTTTCTGTATACATCAATTCCTCTCACTTCATCTAGTTCATCCAGATAGAGGTTTAGGTCAGAAAATTCTTTGATGTCACACAAGTACAGATAGTCTCCCTTACTGACTTTAGATTGAGCTTTGACTTGAGACTTGGATTTGAGAGGTGATAACTTCACTTTATTGACTGCTCTTGACTTTGTTCTTTTTGGCTTGCTAAGGATTGGTAGATTGAAGTCAGGAATTGGTATGTTCTCCCATTCTATTGTTTCGTCCTTGGGCACAATAGGTTCACCATGAATATTCCTGTAATGATCCACCACCCTGATATTTTCAAATACCACAGAGGGCTTTGATGCTTGAGTTGTAGATGGTGTGGATTCCTTAGGAAATTGATCTTCCAATTCCTTATCAACAATATCCAGTTTCCTTTTAGTTCTTTTAGCCAATTCCTTATTTCTTGGAGATTTCTTCTGTTGTTTAACTTGCCTCTTTGATTCAATAGCTTCAGATGGTTGAGAAGAAATTTGTTGTGATGAATTTACAGCATGTAGCTTGGCCAAGATAGCAATCTGCTCTTTCTTTTGTTTAGACTTTTTAGCATCCAGAGCAGCTTGCTTCTTTCCCTGCTTCAATTTAGCCTTTTCTTCTCTCTTTACTTGAGCAAATTGAGGATGTCCAGCCACCACACAAATTTCTTTCCCATTTTTGAAAATCTTGGCAATTCTCCTTTTGGAAGCTGAATCAGCTGGATCTTTGTATAAAGCAATCAACCTTGACAGAAGCTTCTTCTCATCAGGCTTAGGTGTCTCATACACAGTGTCTAAAGGGTTCTTCAATGATGATTTTGAGTAGTTTACCCTTGGTTTAAGGATTATTTCAGCCTTTGGAGATTTGATACAGGAAGATTGTCCTCTTTCCAGATAGTTCATGCTCATCTCATTCATACTAATTTGCTTGACTTGAGAGTGATGGATGGCTGACTTAACTGGCTCCTTGACTAGTTTAAACTTCTTCTGTATTTCTTCATCAATCTTCTCCCAGTTGACTAAACTCAACTTTTCTCTATCTGCTGCTCTTAAGTGTGCTGCTGCTGCATTGATCAGATCTATACTATCTGTAACTGATGGATTTGAGATAGTAATTGAAGGTACAATTACTTTAGTGATTTGAATTTGAAGCCTCTCCCCCTCACTTGATCCTTTCTCCCCCTTTTTGTTATCATCAAGTTGAGCAGAGGAGGGGGTTTGAGCAGCCACCAGTTTTTAAAGTAGATCAGTCTGTTGGGCTTGATGGAGATGAATGGCAGTTAAAGATGCTTCCATGGCTGACATTCTTGTGTCCAAGGCATCTATCTTGGTTGACAGATCAGAAATTTTCCTTAATTGTCTCTTGATGTCAAGCATTGTAGCTTCTAGAAGTTTAGAGTCTATCCTGTCTGAAATAGCCTTTTTCATCTCCTCAATATCATTCTTCATAGTATTCACATTTCTAGCATGCTGGAAGCCTTGGATTTGTTGAAGTTGCAGGGAGGCTAGATGTGCCTGAAGGAGCTTCTTGGTGCTGGCATTGGTAGTGGTTTGAAAAGCAGTATTGGTCTGATTGATTAATTGGATCAGGGTTGTCTTGAAGTAATGCTCATCACAGTGCTTTGAGAATACCCATGATGGCATACCTGACCTTGAACTTGAGACTACTTCTCCCCCTATGTCCATTGCTTCATCTTCACTCTCCCCACTCCCATCTCCAAAGAAATCAGCTGAATCACCAGTCTCATAGTCCACATCACCAGCTGTAGAAGGCAAAGCTATGCTTGCATCCTTAGCTCTCATTAGAGACTATGTGGTATGCACCAAATTCAGCATCCTTTTTGTATTATCATTGCCCTGTTCAGCTAGAATTTGATAAGCTGGAACAGGGTGAGTAAATGCCTTAGCATCAAGGGAAGTGGAATCTATAACAGCTTTAGGTTGCTGAGATAGTCCTTCCCTGTCTGCATCCTAGACATTTATTGACTCACTAGCAATAACATCCATCCTTATTGCTCCAGTACCCGCATTTCTCTCATTTTCTCTCTTTTGTTATATCAGGGTCTCACCCTGGCTCCCCACCCTCACACCCTCACCTTCACCTACTAAGGTGGGACTCCTTTCACTCTCTTTTTCCAATCCTGAAGAAATGAATTGCAGATTTTCACTCATTTCCTCTCCTTTTTCCCGGGAGCAACCCAGACTTTCACTTAAAACACTCTTCTCTCTCAATCCTAAGAGTCACTGTACAACCACTAAATCTTCTGCACTTGAAATAATTGAAGTTTGAAGTTGTGCAGAGATACTCGATGGATGAGTGATATCCATCGAGTGAGTGGTTTTGCTATCCGACGGATAACTACTGTTAGGCTTATCCGTCGGGATACAATCACTACTCGACGGATGAGCAATATCCGTCGAGAGAGTAGAAATGAATAAGCTGGGAATAGAAACTATTAATGACTCTGTTCTGATTGAAGATATTTTAGGCACAGATGACATAACAGTTCCTGAAACAATTGGCAAGTGAGCAAACAAATCATCTAAAAGATGATGCTCACTTGTACTAGATTTTGGCTTCCCCAACAGAGTTAAAGAAGGGGAATCAGGAATTGATGTGTTTATCATATCCACATCCAGAGAATTTGTTGGTGAGTTTGGTGTTTGAGGTGCTTCTATAACTAGAGATTTTGGCTGTGACTCCACATTTATTGGAGCCACATCAAACTGAATTTGTGAAGGTGCAGTGACTGTGTCTTTAGCACCAGTTTGCACAGTGTGTGTACCCTGTGCATCCCCAAAGGTTTTTGATTTCTTCTTTCTGGTATAAGTTTGGGGTGAGCTTGTGTCCCTAACCCTCTTGGAATGTGCTCTTGGTTGAGAGCTTTGTTCAATAGCTGCATCCTTTTGGGAGGATGTAGCTAGAAATGAGCTTTTGTCCTTTTTAAGCACTGCAGTTTGTTGGGAAACTGCAGTGTGGCTAGGCTGGGATTCACTCAACTCTCCAACCTTATTCTTGGGGTTTCTTTTATGTTCACCCCTTCCCTCACCTAACTTACCCTCCTTCACACTCCCCTCTTTGGCTTTAGTGGATTTTTCAACTGGCATCTTTTGGGAGATACCAGAGGGGGCTTTCTTTGATTTGGATTTTGAAATAATTGTAGGTTTGGCAGCTTTGGTAGGGAACTGTTTGGTCATTTACACAGTTGCCATAGCCACACTTGAACTCAAAGAAATTGTGGAGGTTGGAATAGTTGAAGGGATAGGTGAACTTACCTCACTTATCTGAGGTGTTTGCATTACAGGAAAATAGAACATTGGCACATCCTTGTGATGATTGGCCCTGTTCAAATCTGCAATGAGCCTTCTCTCTTGAACCCAACAATCTAGTTTGTTGTTAGGGTTCTCAAGCACAATCTCTTCACAGAGGTGGTTAGCTAATAACATAAGAAATCTAGCATAATACACATTCTTACCTCTTTTATTTAACTCTCCTAATTTAAAACCGAACTCAAACAAGACAAGGTCACTGAAATTGTAGAATTTGTCTATAACTAACATGTAGAGCATGTTAAGCATGGAAATATTCACTGAATCAAAATTACTGACCTTTACTGAGGAAACCTTTGTAACTACATCACACAAGTAACTCCACTCTTTCCTAAGACCCATTCTCCTAATATCACTCAGTTTAGAAGTAGGAAGTGCATAGTGCATGGAATTAAGCATATTGATTATATCAGTGTCAGTGTATGGTGAAGTCATATTGTTATCAGGAATTTTGAAACATGCTTTTATCACATCACTATTGATACAGAATTCTTTACCTTTAATGGTTAGAATGATGGTCTTATCCGTAGCGTTGTAGGTAGCAGTGGTCCACATCTCTTCAACAACTTCACAGAAGATTGTGGGTGATTCCAGTATGGCATAGTTGAGCTTGTAACTCTTCACAAAGTCCATCATCTTGTAATAGTCTCCAGATTGCTGAATACCCTTGTTCACTAGTGCGGTGAAATTGTTCTTCTCATAAATGAACCCAGTTTGAGACATAATCTTTACAACATGTGCCATTGTTAGAGAATAAGAGCTTGAAGAGAAAGAGAGTAAGTGCTTTGGGAGAGAATGAAATTAGAGCAGTTGAATTGAGAATGATAAAAGAGAAGCAACTGCAATGAAATAAGCTTTTATATCATCTCAAAAATAACTGATAAAAATAATAAAGTAAAATAAAGTAACCAATAGAAATTGCCTAAAATAGCCGTTTAAAAATAAACTGTAAAAAATTCCACCCATTATCCGTCGTGTTATGCTTACAAACTATAAGTATACTCGATGGATAATGTACATGGAATTAACGGCTGAGATTAAGACAATTCGACGTATGAGGATAAACTTTCATCCGTCGAGACATGAAATAATCCAGAAATATAATTGATTTTTGTTAGAAAATAGTATATCGACGGATGATCAAACTCAATGGATAAAGATCATCCGTCGAGATGTAAATTTTGACTTAGCCAAAATTTCATTCAAGACTGAAAAATCAATTAAGTTTATTGTAATAACCCCAAAATTTCCAACTTTTTGTAACCCTTGTGAATAGTGTTTTAGCTGAATGAGAAAACTTTTCACGCCACACTATGTAGGGGTTCTGTTATGGATATTCTGGGATATTATTAGTACTCTATGTAGTATATAAGTGTATGTAAAGATCGTCAGAATCCAATTCCGAACACTTTGGTTTTTCCCGGAAATCCACAAGATACGGAGAGAATTGAGTATAAGGTAACAGGATAAAAAGGATTTAAATTAAAGGATTATAATAGAGGATCATAAAAAGGAATATAATGTATTGAGAAAGGTTAAGGGAACCTAAGTAATAAGATCCCGGGTACGATCCTTCAAACGATAAACGAGAACGAAAGTAAGCGAACCGTATAACAGATCAGCGGTCATTAGGCAAACGATTAGGAAGTTAATCAAAGGGATTAGTGGGAATGATGTCATCCAACCAATAGAAAGAGGACAAGGAAGGGAGGATGACATCATGAGGATGACCTAAGCATGACATGGGAAGGAAGGAGGTGTGGTAGCTTTGTAACCACACAATTTCAAGGGCAAGAAGGTAATTGACTAAATCAAATACAAAAACCAAGCAACCAAGCCAAGTAAAATCATTCTCATCAAAAAAATCAAAAAGCAACCAAGGCTTTGTTCTTGAAGCTCTCGGCTTTTCACTATTCAAAAGGCAAGAAGAAATTCAAAATCAAAGATCCAAGCTTCCTAAATTGGTAAGATAATTCCCTAATCATCTTCATGCTTAGTTAGGACTATACCATGAGTTTAAGCCATTAATTCCTTCTCAATCTTCTTCATTTAATCAAAGAAGAAGACTATGAATAGTGTTTTCAAGTTTTTTTAACTTGAAGTTTTCTTGTTTTCTTGAAGATCCAAGCTTTCTTAAGACTTCTCAAAGCTTCTTAAGGCTTCCTAGCTCCACCCACCACTTCAAGGAAGGTATACCATCTCCAAGCCCTAGATTTCTATATATTATAAGATGATTTTGATTAGTGGGATGATATTGTAGCTTGTTGTTATGATTTAGAGTTGGGATTTGGAATGGTAGTGAAATGGAATGGTAATTGTTATGGTTTTGATTTAAAAGAACTTAAGTATGATTAAAGTTAAGTTTAGGCATAAGTATGAATGATTAAATTGAATTGGTTGGGATTGTTATGATGTGATAAGGATGGGTGTTGGTTGTATGTTGGATTTGAGGTTGGTTTGTGGTTGGTTTTGAATGGTTTAAAATTTGGAAATCGCGTAAACATAGCCGTCGTAACGTCCGATTTTCTTTGGACTGTTTTTGTGCATAGCATTAGGACCCGAGAACCCCCTGCTAGAATATGACCACTGCCATGTTTAGATAGCTCATGTTACGAGCTTCGTTTTGATATGTAGTTCGTTCGATTCCGATGCACGGTTTAGGAGAAACGACCGTTTCAAGTAACGGCGTTTCGCGAACGAAACTTTTTCCCTCGCCTTACTTTGAAACATAGGTTAAAGACCAAAAAGGGTTAATTAATGTATGAAACATTTATGGTAAGTGTGTTAGGCAGTTGGTAAGACACTCGCGAAGGAATCGCTTTAAAACTCGTAAAGGTTAAATTATTAAAAATGGTGGAGCCGAGGGTACCCGAGTGACTTAAGCGAATTAGTGAGCGCAAAACAAGCGTTAGAGTCTAAGTTAGTTAAAGTATAGATTTACAAGTGATTTTGGTTTAATTCCAACTTACTTATTGTTTATAGGTTACCAGACTCGTCCCGAGCCTTTTATCACCCCGAGTCGCTCAGGTAAGTTTTCTACCCGTTATAACTGTTGTTGTGATGTATATGTGTATATGCATGATCTTGCGATAAATGCATGTTGGTTATTTAGCAAATTCTTGCGATATATTGTAGCATGTGATATGGTATATATGCATGCCTGTTTCATATTCTTGAAATATATATCTGTTGGTTCAGTTGATAATACCTATGCTAGAGGATAGCGGTAACTTGCATATACCCTTAGTATAGGGACCCAAAGGTGAAAATATTTTCTAAAACCGGGAGTCGAGGATCCCGAGTAGATTTTGTATATATGGATATGGATATATATATATATATATATATATATTTATATATATTTATATATATATATATGGTTATAGTTTTCCAAACTATTAATCGAATAAGGTTTATTCGATAACTTTAACTTTATTTTATTAATGAATATTATTTTGAATATTCATTCGGGGACTTATGACTCCTTTTATTATTTATTGAATATTATTTGAATATTCATTCGAGGGCTTATGACTCTTTTATATTATTTATTGAATATTATTTGAATATTCATTCGAGGGCTTATGACTCAATTTATATTATTTAATGAATATTATTTGAATATTCATGTGAGGATCTATGACTCCGATTATTTGCTGAGGTATATTCTTTATTTTATTAAAGAATAAGGTGTCAATAATCAAACTTATTTTCGATTATTCAAATAAAGATAATACTTTCATATAAGTATATCTTTGGTTATTTAATGTTTATTTCAAGTATAAGTTTTAATACTTCTACTTCAATTATTTTTATAAAGATAATTCTTTATGAGAATATTATTTAAATAATAATATTCAGTCATTTTCTAAATATTCTGGGGACTGATTTACTTCATTAAATCAGCTTTACTCCAAACACTCTATAAAGTGTTTTCGAGTCTTCAAAATGATTTTTAAAGTCAGAGCGGATCCCAAAACTCATTTTTATATTTAAGATCTTCCTTTTTAAGGGGATTTAAATACTCGCTCAAAACCTGGGGAATCCGGCTCTGTGGTGTATTTTATATTCGCAACGAGGTTGCAGTTTTGGTAAATGAATTGATTACTTGCCCAATGTTCGGGAAGTAAGCCCATCTAATTGAGTCGGCATAAGCGACAGGCCGGGGTACGGTCTATTATTGTGTAAGTGGCTGGGTGGCAGTCCATCAACGCGTAAGAGGCCGGGTGGCGGTCCAGCATAAGGTCCTAATACGACCAGGGTGATGACCGGTGGGGGATTCATCCATCTACTAGTAGAAAAGGTTACTTATTGGTATCTTTGCCTGATCAGCAAGATATCTGGTTTATGCCAAAATTCTTTTCCTTTCCAAAATTTATTGGATGTTTCAAACTCTGTTCATACTTTACATAACAGAGGTTCCAGGAAATGTTTAAAGAGATATATATGTGGATATATATATATCGGGACTAAATAAAGTATCTCATAACTTTTTCATTCAATAATATTTCAAAGATTGAATCTATTCAAGTCTTAACTTGTGGTCTCATCTATGGGATGTTTTTCTTAAAACTTATAATACTTTGAACGGTGGTAGTTCAAGTAGCTTTATAAATGATATAAGTGTGGTGAAGTATTGGTAACTTCATTCCTTGTTTTTACTTATATCTAGTAAGTAATTATCTTACACAGGATAGAGATTCTATTAAGTATCCATTTAGATACTTATATTATTGTTATCACTATGTATTATCTTGCGAGCTGTAAGGCTCACTCTTGCTTTATTTCTTCATCACACAACAACAGTTAGGAGAGATGGCCAGACTCCAGCAGACCCAGCGCAAGCGCGTGGGAAGCGTCCCGCGCCTTCCCGATGATGTTGTAGCTGCTATAGCTGCAGAGGTAGATCCATTGTAGTTCAGACCATCTACTTTTGAGAATCAAATTATGTATAATTATAACTTGTGGCAGATAATGGCAATTAACTGTAAATTTATCAAGTAATCATTTTGGGTTGTAATAACTTTTAAATGGTGGATTCAAAGACTTGTACTTATTTCAATTTCATCTCTGAGACTATAACGAGTTGTGGTGTGTGTTAGTGTGGGGTCACAGCATGAGGTTATTTATTATTAATTAAGTGAAGTGATATTGTGGAAAGAAAGACTGTGACAACCCGGATCCCCGACCCCGGATCTAGGGGTGTTACAGAAATGGTATCAGAGCCAAGCGTTATAAACCTCAGAGATGATGCGTCGATATAATAACAAACTCACAAAGATAATAAGAACTCTTGCCAAGTTCATGGTCGGACTACTTAAAGTAGTGCTGACAGTTAAAACCCTTACGGGAACCCTTATAAGTATCATGATAGTAACTTAGCTCGTTTAATGTGTAGGCGCCTGAGATAGAGGACCCTGAGATGTTCGAGCGTGAGCATGATGAGGCATTACTAGATGTTGAGGATCAGGAGGAGCCTGAGATGGAGGAGGATGAGGAGGACCCCACAGAGGAGCCTGAGACGGAGGTCATTGCTATTTCAGAGGAGGAGGACCCCTCAGAGGAGTCAGAGACAGAGGTTATTGCTATTCCAGATGAGGAGGACCCGGATGAGGTCCCAGTAGCTGAGGAGCGTGTTGGACCTATGGTAGTGTATGCTGGTATCCCATTACCCACACTTCCGGTGGTCAGAGCCCCTACCCCTCCACCACTATCTTGGATTCCTGATGATGACAGCTCAGAGACCCATACTTCCGAGCCTAGGCAGACCGAGGAGGCACCCTCAACGGCTCCGGATTCACCACCCCTTGACCCTGCCCACAGGCAGTCTTCGTTAGCTCATGGATATGTTCAGGATGTATTGAGGACCCGAGTGGCTGTTGCCGAGGGCCGACTAGATGAGGCCAGGAGGGAGTTGGATGCAGAGAGGGCGGGTAGGCATACCCGAGCTTATGAGACTAGGGCTTCTATACCCCGATCCTTGAGGAGGGAGCTTACGGGGATAGAGCTCACATCCCGAGCGAGGCTCAGATCGCTCCAGGGGGACAGGCATGGTAGGATCTCCAGGCGGCAGGCCGACTATATCTTCCGTCGTGCGATGGAAAGGGTTTGGGAGCTGACCCGCTCCGGTGTGTGATTCAGGATTGATGATGGAATAGTCTAGTTGTCTAGTTAGCCGAGGCCTTAGTAAGAGCCAATTTTCCGGGATAGTTGACTTGTATATAGCATCCCTTTTTCTGACTAGACAGATAGACTCTTGTGTATCACTTTTGGGACAGATAACTGTAGCACTGTTGTACTTTTGACCAGATCAAACTATGTATTTCTCGCATTATGTATATATTTGTTTCCTTTCGGTTCAGTTCCATAGTGACGGGATCACTGTTTTTATCATTATTATTACTGCACTTCGTATTAGAACTTTCTTAAAATAATAGAATTGCGATATACGTTCTCCCCATTATAAGAGCTGTGCAAGGCACAATGTTGTATATGATTGTGACCTAACGTTGAATTTTCCCAATAATTGTTTTTATAATTATCAGAATCATGCCGCCAAGAAAGATTGGAACTAGGGAGAACCCTGGATCTGAGGACCAGGGAAGCCATAACCAGGATGATAGGAACCAGGAGCACAATGAAGAGGAAGATGAGGATTATGTGGAACAGGATGACTCCCTGTATGAAGAGGAAGAGGAAACATATGATGTTGAGGGATTTGAGATAGAGGCTGAAGAAGGAGAAACCGAGGTTGAGCAACCAGTACCAAACCCAGGCATGGATCCCATGGGCCAGTTCATGCAACTCCTAAGGCAGAATTTGGAACGTCAACCCAACCCACCCCCTCAAGGAAGTAACAATGCTGTGGCAAACTCTTTCAGGGCTTTTAAGTCCCTTAAGCCCCCTGAGTTCCACGGATCAGCCGACCCAGTTGAGGCAAGGGCATGGTTAAAGGAAATGGAGAAATCTTTTGAGATTTTGAGTACCGAGGAGGCACAGAAGACTGTATTTGCTACCTACCTTCTGAAAGGAGAAGCTAACTACTGGTGGGAGGCCAAGAAAAACATGGAGACAGATGCTATTATAACCTGGGAGAGATTTAGTCAGTTGTTTCTGGGAAAGTATTTCCCGAGGTTTATGGAAAACCAGATGGAGCTCAAGTTCTTGGAGCTAAAGTAGAATAACTTGTCTGTAGCAGAGTATGAGGCGAAATTTACTGAGTTATCAAGGTTTGTGCCGGAGTTTGTGAGCACCGAGGAAAAGAAAGCTAGGAGGTTTCAGCAGGGACTGAAACTGTGGATTCAGAATAGGGTGGCAATCCTTGAGCTTACGGACTATGCCACTCTGGTGCAAAAGGCAACGATTGTAGAAGTTGGAAGTGAACAGATGCAGAAAGAAAGAGAGAAGAAAGGAATAAAGAGGAAAAGTATGAGCATGGGTGGAGGTTCCGCAGGAAGGAGCTTCCTAACTAGATTTAATCGAGGAGCAGTGTCCCTACCAGGAAGGAACACTGGGTTTAAGCATCCAATGAGTGTGAGTGTGAGCCAGGGTGGCCAGAAGTCAAGAATGTCCTATTCCAACCAGTCTCGACCCCCATTGCCAGCCTGTAACATATATGGAAGGAATCACACTGGGGAGTGTAAAGGAAAGCCTGTAACCTGTTTTAAGTGCGGTCGGGAAGGCCACTACTCAAATAAGTGCCCATCATCAACCCCTGCCGTCATTCCAACCGCCACTTGTCATCAGTGCGGACGCCCAGGTCATTGGAAGAGGGAATGCCCAATGAACAAACCAGCAGCTTCGGGAGCAAGCAGGGCTGCTTCCAATAAGCCACCTACTGCGAGGACTTTCAACATGACAGTCCAGGATGCTATGAAAGATTCAGATGTGATAGCAGGTACCCTTTCTCTAAATTCAGTCAGTGCAAATGTTTTATTTGATTCGGGAGCAACTAAATCTTTTATATCAAAGGACCTTGCGCGTAAGTTAAGACTTAAGGCTGAACCCTTGGTAAAACCCTTACAAGTAGAAATAGCCAATCATGAAATTATTCCTGTTAACCAGATTCACCCCGCCTGTGAGATAGGCATAGGGGAGCAATCTTTCAGTGTTGATCTGATTCCTTTTAAATTAGGGGAGTTCGATGTGATTTTGGGAATGGACTGGCTATCTAGCAACGATGCTCAGATAGAATGTAAAGGGAAGAAAGTTAAGTTAAATATCCCCGGGAAGAAAGAAGTTATATTTAGAGGAAAGAGGCAGACGCAGAAATTTTTGACTATGGCCCAGGCCAAAAGGATGCTACGAAAAGGAAGTGAGGCTTACCTAGCCTATGTGGTGGACACGCAGAAGGAGGTGCCCAACTTACAAGATATTCCAGTAGTCAACGAATTTGAAGATGTATTCCCCCAAGACCTTCCGGGATTACCACCCGATAGAGTGATTGAATTTGCTATTGAGTTGGCCCCAGGGACAGCGCCAGTTTCAAAAGCACCTTACCGGTTAGCCCCATTAGAAATGAAGGAATTAGCTATCCAATTACAGGAACTCTTGGATAAGGGTATGATAAGACCCAGCGTGTCTCCGTGGGGAGCACCAGTTTTATTTGTTAAGAAGAAAGATGGGAGCATGAGGTTGTGCATAGACTATCGAGAGTTGAACAAGCTAACCATAAAGAACAGGTACCCATTGCCTAGAATAGACGATCTGTTTGACCAGCTAAAGGATGCTGTTTATTTTTCCAAGATCGACCTGAGAACTGGATATCACCAACTAAAGATTAAACCCAAAGATATTTCCAAGACAGCGTTCCGTACCAGGTATGGGCATTATGAGTTCTTGGTAATGTCCTTTGGATTAACCAACGCCCTAGCGGCTTTCATGGATTTAATGAATAGAGTATTTAAGAAGTACTTGGACAAGTGTGTGATAGTTTTTATCGATGATATTTTGATTTACTCAAGGACTGAGGCAGAACATGCAGAGCATTTGAGGATAGCTCTAGGAATACTCAGAGAGGAGCAGTTATATGCCAAATTCTCGAAGTGTGAATTCTGGCGGAATGAAGTACAGTTTTTAGGACACGTGATCAATAAAGAAGGAGTATTGGTCGACCCCTCCAAGATAGAGGCGGTCTCAAATTGGGAAAGGCCAACCACACCCACAGAGGTAAGGAGTTTCATAGGATTGGTCGGCTACTATCGTAGATTTGTTCAGGACTTTGCGAAGATCGCAGCCCCTTTGACACGACTTACTCGTAAGACAGAGAAGTTTGAATGGACGGAGAAATGCGAGAACAGTTTTTAGGAATTAAAGAAAAGGTTGATAACGGCTCCGGTATTGGCATTACCGGACGGAAAAGGAGATTTTGTGATATATAGTGACGCGTCGCACAAAGGATTAGGATGTGTGCTTATGCAGCACGGTAAAGTTATTGCATATGCGTCGAGACAACTGAAGGAATACGAGGTTAGATATCCTACTCATGACCTTGAGCTCGCGGCAATAGTATTTGCTTTAAAAATTTGGAGGCACTACTTGTATGGAGAGAAGTGCGAGATTTTCACAGACCATAAGAGCCTCAAGTACATATTTACGCAGAAAGAGCTCAACATGCGCCAGAGGAGATGGTTAGAACTAATCAAGGACTATGATTGTGAGATTCTCTATCATCCAGGGAAAGCCAATGTGGTGGCTGATGCCCTTGGTAGAAAGGAGAGACTCAGAATGATAACGACTTCGGAAGAGTTGATAAGGGATTTTGAGAGAATGGAAATAGAAGTAAAGGTAACCGGAACCGGAGCTGAAAAGTTTTTTGAGATCTCAATGCAGCCAGAGTTATTGGAAAAGATCAGATTGTGCCAGGAGAAAATAATGAATGAAGGCAGAGAGTCAATGACTGGAGAGGAGATCCATACTGAGAAAGATGATAAAGGGATAATGAGGTACTCCTACCGAATTTGGGTTCCGAATGTTCAAGAACTTAAAGATGAGATTTTGGATGAAAGCCATAGTTCAAGGTATTCCATTCACCCGGGAAGTACAAAGATGTATAGGGATTTGAAGGAATATTACTGGTGGCCCAACATGAAGAGGGACGTAGCAGAATGGGTAAACAAGTGTTTGACTTGCCAAAGAGTAAAGGCAGAGCACCAGAGACCCAGTGGACTTTTGCGACCCCTGGAGATTCCCGAATGGAAATGGGAACAGATAGCGATGGATTTTGTTGTAGGCTTGCCAAGGACGAAAGCCAATCACGATTCCATATGGGTAATTATAGACCGACTGACAAAGTCAGCTCATTTCATTCCTATCAATGAGAGATACACAGTCGATAGACTGGTGGACATTTACCTTAAGGAAATAGTGACACGACATGGAGTCCCAACGTCCATTGTCTCAGACCGAGACCCTAGGTTCAACTCCAGATTTTGGAGGAGCTTTCAGGAATGTGCGGGGACCAAGTTAAATATGAGTACCGCGTACCATCCCCAGACGGATGGACAGAGTGAAAGGACCATCCAGACACTAGAGGATATGTTGAGAGTCTGTGCAATAGACCTTAAAGGAAGTTGGGATGATCACTTGCCGTTGATCGAGTTTTCTTATAACAATAGCTTTCATGCTAGCATCGGAATGCCGCCTTATGAGGCCCTGTACGGAAGAAGGTGTCGATCTCCCTTATACTGGGATGAAGTAGGAGAGCGGAAGATGCTCGGACCCGAAATGGTCCAAAGGACCAAAGATATAGTGGATCTTATCAGAGGGCGACTTGTGGCAGCCCAAGACAGACAGAAGAAATATGCAGACCTAGCCCGAAAGGACAAGGAATATGAAGTAGGGGACTTAGTACTGCTGAAAGTATCCCCTTGGAAGGGATTAATGAGGTTCGGAAAGAAAGGAAAACTAAGCCCAAGATACATTGGACCTTTTGAGATATTAAGACGGATTGGAAAGTTAGCTTACGAGCTAGCCCTACCCCCTAATTTGCAACAAGTTCATAATGTGTTCCATGTGTCAATGCTAAGGAGGTATCATCGGGATGCCAGGCACATAGTGGAGTACGAGCACGTGGATATGCAGCCAGATCTAACTTACGTGGAGGAGCCAGTAAGGATTATGGATAAGAAGGAGCAGGTGCTTCGGAACAAAGTGATCAAGCTAGTCAGAGTACTATGGCAGAATCATAATGTGGAAGAATCAACTTGGGAACTAGAGAGCACAATGCTAGAAAAGTACCCCCATTTGTTTTCTGTTTGATTCCGGGACGGAATCCTTTTAAGGAGGGGAGATTGTAATAACCCCAAAATTTCCAACTTTTTGTAACCCTTGTGAATAGTGTTTTAGCTGAATGAGAAAACTTTTCACGCCACACTATGTAGGGGTTCTGTTATGGATATTCTGGGATATTATTAGTACTCTATGTAGTATATAAGTGTATGTAAAGATCGTCAGAATCCAATTCCGAACACTTTGGTTTTTCCCGGAAATCCACAAGATACGGAGAGAATTGAGTATAAGGTAACAGGATAAAAAGGATTTAAATTAAAGGATTATAATAGAGGATCATAAAAAGGAATATAATGTATTGAGAAAGGTTAAGGGAACCTAAGTAATAAGATCCCGGGTATGATCCTTCAAACGATAAACGAGAACGAAAGTAAGCGAACCGTATAACAGATCAGCGGTCATTAGGCAAACGATTAGGAAGTTAATCAAAGGGATTAGTGGGAATGATGTCATCCAACCAATAGAAAGAGGACAAGGAAGGGAGGATGACATCATGAGGATGACCTAAGCATGACATGGGAAGGAAGGAGGTGTGGTAGCTTTGTAACCACACAATTTCAAGGGCAAGAAGGTAATTGACTAAATCAAATACAAAAACCAAGCAACCAAGCCAAGTAAAATCATTCTCATCAAAAAAATCAAAAAGCAACCAAGGCTTTGTTCTTGAAGCTCTCGGCTTTTCACTATTCAAAAGGCAAGAAGAAATTCAAAATCAAAGATCCAAGCTTCCTAAATTGGTAAGATAATTCCCTAATCATCTTCATGCTTAGTTAGGACTATACCATGAGTTTAAGCCATTAATTCCTTCTCAATCTTCTTCATTTAATCAAAGAAGAAGACTATGAATAGTGTTTTCAAGTTTTTTAACTTGAAGTTTTCTTGTTTTCTTGAAGATCCAAGCTTTCTTAAGACTTCTCAAAGCTTCTTAAGGCTTCCTAGCTCCACCCACCACTTCAAGGAAGGTATACCATCTCCAAGCCCTAGATTCCTATATATTATAAGATGATTTTGATTAGTGGGATGATATTGTAGCTTGTTGTTATGATTTAGAGTTGGGATTTGGAATGGTAGTGAAATGGAATGGTAATTGTTGTGGTTTTGATTTAAAAGAACTTAAGTATGATTAAAGTTAAGTTTAGGCATAAGTATGAATGATTAAATTGAATTGGTTGGGATTGTTATGATGTGATAAGGATGGGTGTTGGTTGTATGTTGGATTTGAGGTTGGTTTGTGGTTGGTTTTGAATGGTTTAAAATTTGGAAATCGCGTAAACATAGCCGTCGTAACGTCCGATTTTCTTTGGACTGTTTTTGTGCATAGCATTAGGACCCTAGAACCCCCTGCTATAATATGACCACTGCCATGTTTAGATAGCTCATGTTACGAGCTTCGTTTTGATATGTAGTTCGTTCGATTCCGATGCACGGTTTAGGAGAAACGACCGTTTCAAGTAACGGCGTTTCGCGAACGAAACTTTTTCCCTCGCCTTACTTTGAAACATAGGTTAAAGACCAAAAAGGGTTAATTAATATATGAAACATTTATGGTAAGTGTGTTAGGCAGTTGGTAAGACACTCGCGAAGGAATCGCTTTAAAACTCGTAAAGGTTAAATTATTAAAAATGGTGGAGCCGAGGGTACCCGAGTGACTTAAGCGAATTAGTGAGCGCAAAACAAGCGTTAGAGTCTAAGTTAGTTAAAGTATAGATTTACAAGTGATTTTGGTTTAATTCCAACTTACTTGTTGTTTATAGGTTACCAGACTCGTCCCGAGCCTTTTATCACCCCGAGTCGCTCAGGCAAGTTTTCTACCCGTTATAACTGTTGTTGTGATGTATAATGTGTATATGCATGATCTTGCGATAAATGCATGTTGGTTATTTAGCAAATTCTTGCGATATATTGTCGCATGTGATATGGTATATATGCATGCCTGTTTCATATTCTTGAAATATATATCTGTTGGTTCAGTTGATAATACCTATGTTAGAGGATAGCGGTAACTTGCATATACCCTTAGTATAGGGACCCAAAGGTGAAAATATTTTCTAAAACCGGGAGTCGAGGATCCCGAGTAGATTTTGTATATATGGATATGGATATATATATATATATATATTTATATATATTATATATATATATATGGTTATAGTTTTCCAAACTATTAATCGAATAAGGTTTATTCGATAACTTTAACTTTATTTTATTATGAATATTATTTTGAATATTCATTCGAGGGACTTATGACTCCTTTATTATTTAGTGAATATTATTTGAATATTCATTCGAGGGCTTATGACTCTTTTATATTATTTATTGAATATTATTTGAATATTCATTCGAGGGCTTATGACTCAGTTTATATTATTTAATGAATATTATTTGAATATTCATGTGAGGATCTATGACTCCGATTATTTGCTGAGGTATATTCTTTATTTTATTAAAGAATAAGGTGTCAATAATCAAACTTATTTTCGATTATTCAAATAAAGATAATACTTTCATATAAGTATATCTTTGGTTATTTAATGTTTATTTCAAGTATAAGTTTTAATACTTCTACTTCAATTATTTTTATAAAGATAATTCTTTATGAGAATATTATTTAAATAATAATATTCAGTCATTTTCTAAATATTCTGGGGACTGATTTACTTCATTAAATCAGCTTTACTCCAAACACTCTATAAAGTGTTTTCGAGTCTTCAAAATGATTTTTAAAGTCAGAGCGGATCCCAAAACTCATTTTTATATTTAAGATCTTCCTTTTTAAGGGGATTTAAATACTCGCTCAAAACCTGGGGAATCCGGCTCTGTGGTGTATTTTATATTCGCAACGAGGTTGCAGTTTTGGTAAATGAATTGATTACTTGCCCAATGTTCGGGAAGTAAGCCCATCTAATTGAGTCGGCATAAGCGACAGGCCGGGGTACGGTCTATTATTGTGTAAGTGGCTGGGTGGCAGTCCATCAACGCGTAAGAGGCCGGGTGGCGGTCCAGCATAAGGTCCTAATACGACCAGGGTGATGACCGGTGGGGGATTCATCCATCTACTAGTAGAAAAGGTTACTTATTGGTATCTTTGCCTGATCAGCAAGATATCTGGTTTATGCCAAAATTCTTTTCCTTTCCAAAATTTATTGGATGTTTCAAACTCTGTTCATACTTTACATAACAGAGGTTCCAGGAAATGTTTAAAGAGATATATGTGGATATATATATCGGGACTAAATAAAGTATCTCATAACTTTTTCATTCAATAATATTTCAAAGATTGAATCTATTCAAGTCTTAACTTGTGGTCTCATCTATGGGATGTTTTTCTTAAAACTTATAATACTTTGAACGGTGGTAGTTCAAGTAGCTTTATAAATGATATAAGTGTGGTGAAGTATTGGTAACTTCATTCCTTGTTTTTACTTATATCTAGTAAGTAATTATCTTACACAGGATAGAGATTCTATTAAGTATCCATTTAGATACTTATATTATTGTTATCACTATGTATTATCTTGCGAGCTGTAAGGCTCACTCTTGCTTTATTTCTTCATCACACAACAACAGTTAGGAGAGATGGCCAGACTCCAGCAGACCCAGCGCAAGCGCGTGGGAAGCGTCCCGCGCCTTCCCGATGATGTTGTAGCTGCTATAGCTGCAGAGGTAGATCCATTGTAGTTCAGACCATCTACTTTTGAGAATCAAATTATGTATAATTATAACTTGTGGCAGATAATGGCAATTAACTGTAAATTTATCAAGTAATCATTTTGGGTTGTAATAACTTTTAAATGGTGGATTCAAAGACTTGTACTTATTTCAATTTCATCTCTGAGACTATAACGAGTTGTGGTGTGTGTTAGTATGGGGTCACACATGAGGTTATTTATTATTAATTAAGTGAAGTGATATTGTGGAAAGAAAGACCGTGACAACCCGGATCCCCGACCCCGGATCTGGGGGTGTTACAAGTGTGAAGGAGAGTGAGCAAGGTGAAGGACAGGGTGAAAATCAAAGAAAACCCTAGGGATAAGGCTAGTGAGATGAGTGTACCTAAACCTAGCCACACCACAGTTTCCCAACAAACTGTGGTTATTAATAAGGAAATAAGCTCACTTCTAGTTTCATCCTCCCAAAATGGTATTACTATTAAAACAAGCTCCCAACCTGGAGCACATATCAAGAGGGTTAGGGGACACAAGTTCACCACAGACTTATGCTAGAATGAAAAGATCAAAAAACCCTTGGCGATGCACAGGGAACACACACAGTGCAAACTGGTTGTAAAGACCCATTCACTACACCATCTCAAAGTCAGATTGATGTGGCTCCATAAATATGGAGTCACAACCAAAATCATTAATTATTGAAGCACCTGAAAACACCAAATTCACCCACACACTCACTGGATGTTGACATGATCAATACATCACTTCCAAATTCTCCATCTTTAACTCTATTGGAGAAGCCAAATATCCAAGCAAGTGAGCATCATCTTTTAGATGATTTGTTGGCTCACTTGTCATTTCTTTATGAGTCTGTTGAGACATCTGTGCCTAAATTTTCATCAATCTGCACAGAGTCTACAATAGTTTCCACTCCACACTCATTCATTTCTTCTATCCGGGTGGATATTCTTCATCCGTAGAGTAGTGATTGTACCCCGACGGATGTGCCTAACAGCAGTCATCCATCGGATAGCCAAACTACTATCCCGATGGATATTCATCATCCATCGAGAGTCTCTGCACAACTGCAAATTTCTTCAATCATCACAAGTACAGAGGACTTAAAAGTAGTACAATCACTCAAAGGACTGAGTGAATGGAGTAAACTGAGTGAGAGGATGGGTTCCTCCCAGGCAAAAGGAGAGAAAATGAGTGCACATATGCAGTCCATTTCTTCAAGACTGGAAAAAGTGAGTGAGGGGAGTCCCACCTTAGATGGTGAAGGTGAGGGGTGTGAGGGTGGAAAGCCAAGGGGAGCCCTTGATGAAAAAATAGAGAGATCATGAGAGAAATACAGGTACTAGAGAGATAAGGATGACCATCATTGCTAGTGAGTCAATGAATGTCAGTGATGCAGAAAGGAAGAGACTATTTCAACAAGAATATCAAGCTGTCATAGATCCTATTTCCCTAGATACTGAGACATTTACTCATCCTGCTACAGCTTATCAAACTCTAGCTGTACAGGGCAATGAGGAGGTTGAAAGATGCTCAACTTAGTGCATACCACTCAATCTCTACAAGAGCAAATGATTGCAATCACTGTTATGCCTTCAACTACTGGCAGTGATTTTGAATTGACTGAAGACTCATTTGGGGATGTTGGTGGGGATGATGGGGAAGACATCATGAGCATAGGGGGAGATGCAGATGTTCCTTCCAGGATGTTAACTAAAGAATGTTCCGACTCACATCTTTAATCAACACTATTTAAGCTAATTTTTGACACCCAAATAGCCATTCAAACATCTACAAATGCCAGCACAAAGAGGCTACTTACAACACATCTTAAAGCTCTTCAGCTACATAAGATTCAAGCTCTCCAACACAGTCAAAGTGTGGATGAAATAAAAAAGAAGTCTCTGAAGTAAAATAGGATTTCATAGCAAGGTTGGATGCTAGACTTTCTGGAACCACCATGGCTAAGATAGCTTAGAAGCTAAGGAAGGAAGCTGATCTCAATAAAAAAAAGTTGAGGCCATGGACTCTAGATTGTCTGATGTGGAGAAGTCAATATCCAAGGTACTTGCTAATCAAAAAAACTCAGACTGCACTGCTCCAACAGTTGGTGGCTGCTCAACTCCCTTCCACTCTCCAACTTGATGCTAACAAAAAGGGGGAGAAAGAATCATCTTGTGAGGGGGAGAAGAAACAGCTCAACATCCAAGTCAGCAAAGTAATTGTGCCAACAATTGCTTTCACAAAGCCACCAGCCATGGATAGCATTGACATCATCTGGCAGCAGCAAAACTGGAATTAAATCACAAACTGCTAAAGATTGATGTAGCAGCAACTGAGAAGGAATTAAAAGAAAAATGTAGTTAAATAGATGCAGAAATTTAACATAAATTTGGACCCAATTCAGAAACCAGACAAAGTCTTTAATCATCACTCTCAAGTCAAACACATTTCTGTGAATGGAATGAGTTTAAATTATCTGGAAAAAGGGTCAAATATCTTGCATCAAATCTCCAAAAACAAATTTGGTCATGAAGCCTAAAGAAACTACTCAAGGTTTTTAGACAAAAATCTTATGGATATTGTGGTTGAGACACCTAGGTCAGATGAGAAGAAGTTGTTGTCTAGGTCAATTGCATTTTTCAAGGATCCCTACTGATTCAGCACTTAAAAGAATAATTGCCAAAATCTATAGAAATGGTAAAGAAATTTGTATGGTGGTTTGGACACCCTTTGCTTGTAGAAGCTAAGAAGGAAGAGAAGGAAAGAATCAGGAAAGAAAAGAAGCAGGCTACATTGGATGCTAAGAAGCTTAAACAAAAGAAGGAGCAAGCTCCTATCTTGGCCAAACTTCAAGCTGTAAAGACTACAACTGAGATTTCTGCACAACCATCTGTAATTGCTGAACCTCAAGATCAAACACGTGCAATATAAACCACACAGAAAAGAAGGTTCAGATACAAGCTCCACTCCAAAAGAAATTGGACTTCAGTGATGAGGAATTGGAAGACTACATTCCCAAAAGTCTACAACTTCAACTCAGACATCAAAACCCTCAATGGTATTTGAAGAATTCAAGGTGGTGGATCCAACAAGGAATATTCATGGTGAGCCCATAATTCCAAAGGAGGAGCCAGTAGACTAGGATAGTTTGCCAATTCTTGAACTAAAATTTTCAATTTTCAATAATCCAAGAAGACAAATACTAGAGCAAGCAAGAAAGTGAAGCCTGTGACTCTCAGATCCAAGATCCTAACCAAATCTCAACCACAGTCAACAAGGAAGATCTCTTATACATCTGTGACATCAAGGAGTTCTCTGAAATAAACCTCTACTTGGAGGAATTGAAGAAGTAAGAGGGATTGATGCATACAGACATCTTCCTGAAAGGCTAGTATTTAAGTATAAGGGAGGAAAAGAGATCACATGGCCACTTCACATTATTCTTCAAGAAAGCCAATATGTACTGATAAAGGTCTATTCATCCTTCAAGAAGAACTTTGGATTTAATGTACCTGCAAGGAGAATAGTCCTAAAGAAAATAGAGGAACTAAGGAGCAATAGAGCCAAAGATCCTCTTCCAAAAACTGTGTCTATTCCCTTCACAGGAAAGAGAGTACATTTGAGGCCTTATTGGCTGATGGAATTCATGGATGATAAGGGAGTTAGAAGATTCTTCAGACTGGATGACCAACTGAGTATCTCTAGCAATGAGACTCTTTTGGAAATGTAAGAAATGTTAGATTTATCTGAAGCTAATGAACTTAAATTCCACAGACAACTCCAAAGTCATATAGAAGAGAACAACATGAGGCTTGGGAAGAAATCCAGACAATCAAGGAAATAAATTTATCTGCTCAGGCTAGAGGAGCACCTTGATAATGATTGTGACAAACTTCTTTGTACAATTTGCTTTGTTCAATTTTCAGTAAATTTTGTAGCACTTATCAGTTTTATCTACTATTTTTCATTCTGTGTTTTTAGGGTTTTTTGTTATCATCAAGTTTTTCTTAATTTATGGCTATAATTCCAGTAGACATAAATTGGGGGAGATTATTAGGAATATGTTGTGAACTTGATGACAACTTAACAAAACACCTTAGTAGATTTAACTTAGTGAATTTTGTAGCACTCGAAGGATGATCAAATATAGTCCCGACGGATAATTTATTATAGTCCGACGGATAATTTATTATAGTCCCGACGGATGACAATTTGACATCCACCGGGTGAGTAGCTTATGTAACAAATAAGTATTGTAGCACATTTCTGTAAATAACTTTGTGTAGGTTCAGTAGGAGTATATGAGTCATGTTGACTACTAGTGGCTATGCAGAATAGGTTGATTAATTGTAAATATAAGATGTCCTATAATTATGTATAAGTGAAATGGAGTCAAGTGACAAATAGCTACCCGACAGATGATCAATAAAGCTACCCGACAGATGATCAACAAAGTTACCCAACGGATGACAAACATGTACCCGACGGATGATAAACTTCAAATATCTGTTGACAGTGATAACACAGTCACATGCGTTGGGTGTTTGCAAAAGGAATGGGGCAGCCTGTTAAGCAGGAATTTGAGAACAAAGAAGCATTACCATTTCCATGCAATTGTGGAGATATTCAAAGATGCTGGAATAGAGTAGTGAAGCAGCATGGAGTTAGACTAGATATGTTTTGTTTTATTATCTTGTCTTATTGTCATGTAAACTTGGTGATATAAACCAAGTGTAGCAAGTAGAACAATTAACTAAGCAAACACATTTTAAAGTGAGATAGAAAAAGCTGTACTTGTCAAGGATTTCTCTGTAGTTTGTTTGTTCTACTTGTCAAACACAGTTGATATATATATATATATATATATATATATATATATATCTGGTGGATACTTTCAAATCCACCAGAAAGTTTTAAAGTGTGTGTTTTTATTACTTTGTGTTTTGATTTATATAACTCTCTCATTCTGCACTCTGCAAGTCAAACACTTATATATTTATCGAGTTAGAACTATTTTAAATCTTGAAAAAGTAGCCAGAATTACATTCAACCCCCTTCTGTAATTCTTGTTGTATTGTTAGGGAATAACAACTAACTCTCGTCTTGATCGTGGAAGCAACCGGGAGGCACTACTCGACTTTGACGGCAAGCTTACTATCTTCTCCTGAGCCTACACAAAATATTAGACCTCATCAAGATACATTCTCATAAGTCTCCATCCTAGTTAGAAAATTCAAATCATAGTGGCACTTAGGCCTACTTACACGTTCGACTCCTAGTATACACATAATAGAATCATGTCGCAAGTAATCATTTAGAAGCACATAACATATTTAATCACATAACATATTATTTAAAACATAGTGCATGATTTAGTATTGAATGATCACACTCCACCAACACAAATGACTCAAGGTGATTAACTAGCCTAGTGCAACCCAACTATCTCTCCAAACTTGAAGAACCCTAGCAAGCCAACCTCATTGCACTTGACCACAACCAAGGCCTAACCTCCTACTGACCTCTAACTATAATATGAACTCAATGGCCAACTCAGGCCTTACCTCTAAGAATGCAAAAACTAAGTGCGAAGTCAAATGCTCTTAAGTGCGACATCTAGGTGACATGGAATGGTAATTAGGGTCATTGATCCCCTGTTCCAGCGACACTCAAACTGCCCTGTTTTTGCTCTCACTTATACCCTTGGTTTTAACTCTAAACCACCAAAATATGTCTTGAAAACCTCACACATACTCCCTAGTATCAGTGCTAATCGAGACCTAATGAGGGCCTACACATGACATCAGTTTCTAAGCTTAAACTTGCTCCTAACTCAAAACTGTCCCTGTTCTGGCAGAATTCAAGTTTCGACTTGTGCAGCTAACTAAATGGATTGATTTCTCTAATTTAAAGCTTATGGGATCGATTATAGGTCAATTCCTAACCCCTGGTAGCTTGGCCCTTCTAGTGCCTAACAAATGCTCATTCATTTCTCACTCACAAGCCAAACCTCAAATCCGGAAAATGCTGGAAATCTATTCTAACTCCTTCCACCTTATCTCCCTTATTCGAGTGAAAACCAAAAACCCATGTGATCATTCAAGACTTAATTTCATGATACACTTAAGCTCTTTATTAACTATCAAATAAACTCATCAAATACTCCAAAAATACCACAAAATCGAATGACACAAAGGCATGATAAACATATTAGCACTTAGTCTTTGTTTTCAAAAATATAATATAATTTTGCTCATAAATCAAAGATTAAAAGCATGATATCTACTGATTAAACTTACTTAACAACAAGGCATACTCAAACTTATCAAATAAATCATAATCAAGTGCATGCAATCAATTAAGGCCAAAAATAAAGCATATAGTTTAGTTTTCACATACATCCCTAGAACTACAAGTTTTTATACATAAAACTAACATGAAACCACTATCAACATAATATGCCAACTACTCCATGACATGCAAGGGTTTTAAAGTAGATGATTCAACACAAAACTTGGTTTTGCATAACATGCAACACTAACAAGTTCACTTAAAGCATGATCTCATCACATAACATTTTAAAACAAATTTTGATCAACAAAACTCATCCATTCGGCTCCTAAGGAGTCATTGCCGAATGAAGGGAGTGAAATGGTAATCATGGGAGTGAAAACATTATCCAATAACCATCTCCACTCTTGACAAGTTTGCCTTATGATTTGGACCTTAAATTCATAAGAATCAAGGTCTTCATCTTTAGGCTTACCTTAACTCCAACATGTAAGCTACAACCAAGTACTATATAAATTACTTACAAACCAAAGGTTTAAGGTTTAAGAGAGTGATTTTTGAAAGAAACTTGAAGAATGGAGGAAGAAAAATGGACAAAGGGTGGGGGTGAGGGCTTCGGCCGAGAGAGAAACGGGAGGAGGGTGGTGGTGGGGGTGGTGTGTGCAAGTGGAGAATGATCTATCTTTTATCATTTTGCTTGATATAAAATGGGTAGTGGATTGGGTAATTTACTTTTTTTCCCTCTCCCTTAACTAACAAGAATTGCATGCAAGGTTATAAGCGTAATTAGTCTAGTCCAAGAAGTGCTAGTGGGTTGGAAATGTCAACAATGCCCTTCTCTTCTATTGAGTGGAAGTTGCATGCAAGGTTTTTATTGGTAATCTACTAATTATAATGTAATTAAATACAAAGAATAATTTAAAAAATAAAAATATAAATGTCACACCCCCAAATTAACAAACAAAATAAATATACTATTACAATATTTAAAAGAAAGTAAACATAACTGAATCCAAGATCTCTTACAGTTTAGGGTTTTGAACAGCCCCAGCACTACCATCTATTACAACTGATTTTAATATCGAGTCCTCACACAAAACTATCTCTTATTCTACCTGAGCTCGGACATACGCATCGGCGTCACAGGTCTTACGTGCTGTCTGCTTGAATCTAACCATAGCTGCTAGCTGTAATATCAGGGTAAAGCAAGGAGTGAGCCAAATGCTCAATAAGTGCTAAACAATACGGTACAAAGCATAAATCGAGATATATATAAAAGAATGACAATGTGAAGACCATAACCAATACTAATAAGAGATAAACTTTGGGTGATGGAATCATTTGCTTGAATCAAAACATTTTCAAAATCATAACTTAAACAAAATCATCTTATGACGCTACGGATTACAGCCGGTGATCAGCCGCGAAGTAATCCCGAACTTCGCTGGGTTCTAAAACATTAATGGGATCCCTAGGAAACTTTAACCCTACAATATAAGTGTGGAAAGGACTCGCATCTCAGTCCAGATCCACTATTCAAAGAAAACATTTATCCCCCTTTGGGACTGAAAATCCACAGTTTAATCATTTCAAAAACTGATGCCGATTGATAATAAATCTCTTAAATAGTAAACTTTTTTATCAAGGGATTGTAGATCAAATTTGAACACTGGAAATATGTCACAAAATGCTAGGGCCATGATCCACTAGACTTTACTTTATAGGGTAATTGAAAAGTTTTCCATATACAAGAACTTTGACAAGGTGTTCTAGCAAGGATATTGGATAATATAAAAGAATAATGCCGAACTAGGCTTAAAGCAAGGATTGTAGATAAGGTATAGGTATTATAATATCAAGAAGATAAGCATCAAAGGTTACAAGCATACCAGAGGTGTTAAGTATAAAGAAAGTGATCATTAGCTTAAGGTATATCAGGATGTCAAACTTTAGGGTAAGGACAGGGTTATCAAACAATCATGAACAACTCCAAAGAATATCTGGTTTTTAAGTATCAGGGTAAGGTTTCTATTAGGGTTCAAGCATTAGGGTGAGATGTCAAGATTCTAGGAATCAATAGTATGTTGATCAAGAGGATCAAACAAGTATTATAACAAATCTTTATTTTTATCATAGCATTCCAATTACTTTGATGTACTAGCATGATACGACCTTCGATCTACTTGCAATATGAAATTGAGGGTTCATGGCATTTCTATATAATACGAATATAGATTTAAGAATCACTTGGTTCTAGTATATCAAGATTACTCAGGATACTCGCATCAATATATGAACTAATTACACACATTTGCAGTGTAAACGAAAAATAGGTTGAATCACTTGCCTTGAGAAAGGCTGGTCTGGTCTGGCTGGTAGGAGCAACTGGAAGCTTTACTCGACCTTTATGGCAAGTTTACCCTCGTCTCGAGATCCTACATAATATAATATCCTCAATATAATATATTCTCACCAACTCATTACTATTTACAACACAGAGGGCACTTAGGCCTATATGCACGCAATTTATATTCACCTTATAAATATAATAGTACACATAGCCACATATACTCACATATCATATTTTAATATCAAATAATATCACACATACCATAATGCACACTTGGCTTGGATGATCTCGACCCACAACTTAAGTCACTGATCGCTAAACTAGACAAAGTCTCCAAATTTGGCCTCCTAACTCAATGTGCCTTTACTAAACTATCCAAAACCTATGACCCTCACTTGAGCCTTTTACTCTAATGGCTTTATACTATTTTGCAACCATAATGGTCAACCTAGGTCTCACTCATAAGTGCTCTAAAACTATGTGTTAAGTGAAAGTGCTCACTGAGAGTAAATTTTAGAATGATACTATGGTTTCTTTAGTTCATTAGACACTCTTAAACTACAAGTTTACCTCCAAAACTTCTACACTAGACTCCTCTGACCATAATGAATCTCTCAAACTTGATGTGGCTCAAGGGCCTAGCATGGGCCTCCTTGGGCCTAAGCTCAAAGTCCATGGTTCCCCTGTTTTTCTTGGCAGAAAATGCCTAACTTGAATTAACTTGTGACACAGTTCTAACTCATATCCTATGAAATATGGTTGGAACAACTCCTCTGACATTCCCTCTAACTAAGGCCCAACAGGGCCTAAGGAGGGCCTACTCATGACATGGTCAAAACTTCATATTTCTAAGTTGCAACAAAACTGTCCCCTCCTGGACAGATTTTATGATTCCACTCGTGCACCTAACCAAACGACTGACAAACACCTAAACCCTTTTATATACTCCTAATTCTAGCTTCTGGTGGCTTGGGCCTCAAAGTGCACAACAATGACATGGTCAAAACTCACTCTAAACCTCAGGGTACCAAACTAATTTTATGGAGAAACTAAGACTCTTCTTTCTCCAAGGTTCTCACTCAACAACCCAACCACCAACAACCAAAATACCCAAACCATAACTTTACTATGGTGATCTACTGAACTAACTCCCTTACACTCAAAATTGAATTAGTGGAGATCATCCTTACCTAAAGTGCAACAATCAAAACAAAGGAAATCACATTACACAAATTACAAGTCATCAAGTTTTCAAGGACAACAACTTTAACCTTCATGATAAATATAAATGAAATAACATCACATTTTAAGAAGTACAATTCTTAATTAATATCTTAACTTAACCAACATTAAGGTTCACTAACAAAATAACCATCCGAATGATCAAGAACTTCCCAAATTTTCAAGAGTAATCTACATGCATGCATGACTTCGAGTCTTACAAACCAAAACAACATGCTTTCCAAATAAATTTTCATTTTAATTCAACATGCAAGCCTATCCTGGATTATATCTAAATGACCACCTATCATGCAAAGGTTTTTACCAAGATTTCACTAAGATTTTCATGTTATCATCACAAAAACACACAAAATGAAACAAGGCAACCAAAACACCTCCATTCGGCTCCTATCAAGTCATGGACGAATGGATTAGGGTGAAAACAACATTTGCATGAGTTTAACATACTCATGTCTAGCCATTCTCAACCCTTTGATACTATAACTCATGGTGAAAGCCTTGAATTCACAAGAATCAAGGATATTCACTTGGAGTTTAACAAAACACCACCATGCAAGGTCAACACTAAGTTTTCTACTCTAAACTCTTAAGCTATACAAGAACAACATGTAAGGAGTAAGATTACTTGATTATAGGATGATATTTGAGTGAAGAAATGAAGAAAGAAGGGGATGGGGCTCAGTTTTTGGAATTGCTGAGAGGGGAGGGGGAGAAAGCCTAGAGGGAGGGGGAGGAAGAAGAGGAGAGTGAAGTGGTGGGGTGAAGTGAAGTGGTGATCACTTCCTTGATTTGTTTTTATGTCTTGATTTGACTATAATGTGAGTGGGTTTGAGAAATGACAAGGGTATCCTTCTAGCTAGAGTTAGGCTATCTTGCATGCAAGGTCAAGGAGGTAATTTGGCTAATAATTTATGAGTTAGTGGGTTTGGAAATGTCCTCTTTGTCCTTGAAAAGAATGGAAGGGTGGTTTGCATGCAAGGGCTTCCTTTTAATTTTCTAATTCACAACTAAATTTATAAAGATTTATTTTTATAAAATAAAATACAAGTTCAAAAATTATAAAATTTATACCATAAAATAACTTGGATTTTTAGAAATTTTATAAAACCACTTTTGAAATTTGTGAACAAAATAACTTTTAAAAAGAAATTTATTCAAGGTTTAGAATATTCCTTATAAATCAAAAATAAAAGAAATAAATAAACTTTGCTTTGAAAAATCATATACCACATAAAGCAAATTTAGGACGCAGAAATTTTCATTCACACAAGCATACAATAATTGAATATATTGGCATTCGGCTTTAAAATTGCACCAAATTCACAAATAATATTACACGAAAATGCCGGTTGTAACACCTCCCCCCCTTAAGGGATTCCGTCCCCAGAATCTAAGAGAACATATGAGGATACCGGGAACGCATATCAGACTCTGACTCCCAAGTTGATTCTTCGACCTTGGGGTTCCTCCAAAGTACTTCACTAACTTTACCGACTTATTCCTAAGACTCTTTACTTGCCACTCGAGTATTTTGACAGGTTGCTCCATAAATGACAGGTCTGTCTGAATTTCTACAGGTTCATATTCTATCACATGGCTGGCGTCAGGATTGTACTTCTTAAGCAACGACACATGGAACACTTATGCATATGATGATATTGAGGTGGTAAGGCTAACTCGTAGGCTACCTTCCCCACTTGACTCAAAATTTCAAAAGGACCTATATATCTAGGTGCTAACTTCCCTTTCTTGCCAAATCTAGACAACCCTTTTCTAGGTGACACCTTCAACCAAACAGCTTCGCCTGCTTGGAATCGAACATCCTTACGCCTTGGATCTGCATACTTCCTCTATCTATCTTGAGCAGCAAGCAACCTTCTCTGGATTAACTTGACTGTCTCATGCAGCTGTTTACCAATTCCGAGCCTAGAATCCTTCCTTCTCCTACTTTATCCCAACTTGTCGGTGATCTACATTTTTGTCCGTACAAAGCTTCATATGGTGGCATGCCAATACTGGAGTGATAGCTGTTGTTATAAGAGAATTCAATCAATGGCTAGTGGTCGTCCCAACTTCCTGCAAAATCGATTGTACAACTGCGCAACATGTCTTCGATTATTTGAATTGTCCTTTCGCTCTGACCATCAGTCTGCGGGTGGTACCCCGTACTCATGTTCAACTTCATGCCAAGACTTTCTTGAAATTGCTTCCAGAATCTTGAGTTAAATTGGGGATCTGTCTGAAACTATTGATACGGGTACTCCATGCCTTAGTACGATTTCACGCACATATAGATGAACCAATTTATACAATGACGACTTCTCATTAATTGGAAGGAAATGCGCCGACTTCGTACGATCGACTATAACCCTATAGCTTCATGCCCGGATTTCGTTCGCGGTAGTCCCACTATAAAGTCCATAGCAATATTTTCCCATTTCCATTCTGGAATCTTCAGGGGCTGAATTAATCCGCTTGGTCGTTGATGTTCTGACTTCACCTTCTAACAAGTATAACACTTTGCAAACCATTCTGCCACGTCTCGCTCATATTTGGCCACCAAAAGTTCTGCTTTAAGTCCCGATACATCTTGGTGCTTCCCAGGTGGATTGAAAATTTTGAATTATGGGCTTATTGTAGGATCTCATTCTTCAATTCAGGTACATGAGAAATCCAAATTCTTGAGGAAAACCTTAATATACCTTGCTCATCCTTTTGAGTGCCAATCTCTTCTCCAGTTAGCTGATTCTTCTCTTCTCCTTACTTCTTCCTGACATTTACTTATCCTTTCCATTAGGGTTGGCTGAAAAGTCATTGCACGACAAACTTCTTCAACTTTTCCACAATCACAAAATTCCAGTCCAAACTCTTAATCTCTTTAGACAATTCTTTTGGCGTTGCTATCATATTCAATCTCTCCTTCCTACTTAAAGCATCGGCTACAACATTCGCCTTTCCAGGATGGTAATTTATCGAGCAATCGTAGTCCTTGATCAATTCCAACCATCTCCTTTGCCTCATATTGAGCTCCTTCTGAGTGAAAATGTACTTTAAACTTTTGTGATCTGTGTAGATTTCACACTTTTATCCGTAGAGGTAATGTCTCCAAATCTTAAGTGTGAACACTATGGCGGCTAGTTCCAAATCATGCGTCGGGTACTTTAATTCATGTGGTTTTAACTGTCTTGATGCATACATGATCACCTTATTGTGTTGCATTAGCACAGCC